>NW_013666079.1:370699-373233 GCF_000517525.1 Limulus polyphemus
TTTCAACCGTGGGGGCGTTATAATGTGACGGTTAATCCCACTATTCGTTGGTAAAAGAGTAGCCCAAGAGTTGATGGTGGGTGATGTTGACTATCTGCCTTTCTTCTAGTCTTTCACTGCTAAATTAGGGACGCCTAGCGCAGATAGCCCTCGTGTAGCTTTGCGCGAAATTCAAACCAAACTTCTGTCAAATATATAGGGGCTCCCAAATAATTACTGGGATTAATTGAAATATTTTCTTTCTATCGCTCATATGTTATTACGAACCTTGAAAATAACAAATAAATAAGCAACTTGGCAATCTTAGGGTTAAAAACGAAAACCTGGTTACATGACTTTAATAGTGTTGATAACGAAAATGTGTCAAATGTTTGGTTTTCTGTTACTTTATCCTGACAGTACTCGTCCATTTAAGTATACTGATGGGTTGGAGAAAATAGTTTTGATAATAGTAGTGAATTATACACGGTGTATTCTATTTACACTAGTAGAATAGACAATAGAGCCGGTGTTTAATGCTTCAAAATTCCAAATTACACGTCAACTGGAGTATTATACGCTTATTTCTTATATTGTTCTGCACTTGTCAAGTGTAAAATTAACAGGAAGATATCTGACTTCACGTTTCGTATACTGTTCTGCACTTGTCAAGTGTAAAATTAACAGGAAGATATCTGACTTCACGTTTCGTATGCTGTTCTGCACTTGTCAAGTGTAAAATTAACAGGAAGATATCTGACTTCACGTTTCGTGTACTGTTCTGCACTTGTCAAGTGTAAAATTAACAGGAAGATATCTGGCTTTATTAATGATTCCGTTCTGTTTCACACAACTAGCTATCTTACCTCTGTTTCTCACTGAATTTGTAATGTTTCATCAAAACAAGGAGCACAACAAAACAGTTATAATAGACACATTGTGACACATTTTGGACATAACTTTTTATGTATGATTAAAGAAATGTTACTAACATCTTGAATATATAAATCGCAACGTTTGTCTTCAAAGTATATTTCGAGATAGGTTAAAGTGACTTTGCAAATCAGGCGTATAAGTATTTATTCTGAAACTGGAGTAACCCAGACAATCGAAAGAATAGTTACTACAGCGCCCTCTCACGTTGCGAATGGCAGATCGCTACGAGGTGTACTATGGAACATTCAGCCACCGCCCGAACATATATGAAAAAGTTATAATGTCAAAATAATTCATTATAGGTACTTTGATCATTATGTAGTGTCGTCTAAAAATACATCAGAAAACGTGCAGTTTCTAAGGCTGAAAATAAAGGTTTTACATTTCTGAAAGGTTAAATGGAGTAGTGGCATTTGTGTTTAAAAACAAGGTGTCCCGAAACTATGTTAAGAAGTTCATTAAACACAAGTAAACAACTTTGTTAGCATAATTTTCAGACACATTGTACATTACAGCTGTTCGCCTCTAGAGAAGATTGAAAAAGAGATCAGGCTCTTCACACACGCAAATAAAAAGAATATCCACAGCTGGTAGGGTCTAGTTCAGTCACTTTTATACAGGGTCTCTGAAAACATACACTGTTCTAAAGCCAAGATAATATTGTAGAATGATGCCCTTGTCATGTTATCTTTGTTTTATCAGTATGAGAGTAATTGAAACTTGTACACACGTGATATGAACATAACGTAATTAAAACAAAAAACTCTTTATTTTGCAAGAGATGTAACACGTGTGAACGTTTTCTATGTAAAAATTATTTCTTTAATGTTACTTTAATTAGCAGTATTGGTTAGAATGTTTAAGCTATCTATGCTTAAATGTTATTCTTAGCACTGTTAGTTTAGTGCGTGGGTGCTAATCAGAATCTTTTAATCTAGCCAAATCGCGTGAAATTTTTCTAGGATTTTGGTGGAAAATATCATTAACAACGAGGGTATCAACTGTTGGAACAATGCATACTAATTGTACAAATAAGAACAGTATATTCAACTAAATATACTTATTACAAATTTTTAATTATGACTGTACCGGTAGTTTGCTTCGATAAGTAATTATTATTAATATCTATATACTTTATTCAAACCTAATTATACCTATGAACGTTCGCCTTTAAACTGTAGTTACAACTATATGTCTATACACTTTTAAAGGGAGCTCGAATATTCTAGTTAACACATCAGTACGGGCTTTGGGAAAACAGCTGAAATGAGCAACGTTCAGTTTTTTTACTAAATAATTTGCCTAAGAGATTTGTCTGTATTTAGCACAACTCAAATGCAAATCTTCTACTTGTTTTGGTTTTTCTTAGTTTTATAAATTTTAATGTATTTTCTTACGGAAGATTTCGCTTTACAATAAACCGAAACTCAAACAAACGAACGAGTTTTCTACAAATACAAATTATATTTATGCACAGTAAGAAAAGCAGAAAAAAGAAGATGAAGGCTGATAATCATAGATCTCTGAAAAATGAGTTTTATTGAAGCTTAGTTAGCTCAAACATGGCAAATTGACGCCCTCCCCCCAGTGGTACAGCGGTATGTCTGCGGTCTTACCAC
>NW_013666079.1:374233-399119 GCF_000517525.1 Limulus polyphemus
TTAAACTTGTATTAAAGTTTTTCTTCATTACCCATTTAAGCCGTCTCCAGCCATTATTAGTCTCAAAGTGGGTTCCTCGTCATCGAAAATACAAATTATATTTATGCACAGTAAGAAAAGCAGAAAAAAGAAGATGAAGGCTGATAATCATAGATCTCTGAAAAATGAGTTTTATTGAAGCTTAGTTAGCTCAAACATGGCAAATTGACGCCCTCCCCCCAGTGGTACAGCGGTATGTCTGCGGTCTTACCACCCTAAAAACCGAGTTCCGATACCCATGGTGGGCAGAGCATAAATAGCCAATTCTGTAGCTTTGTGCTTAACTACAAACAAACAAACAAAACAAAATGACTATCAAGGTAGAATGAGGGACATGGAGTAAATTACAGCTTATTTTGCTAGGCAACAGTGATGTGAATTTAAAATTTCTTAGAAAATAAACTGAGCCGAGGCTGGTAAAGTCATTTCCGTGACAAGGCCTTCGGCGAAACAGAACTAAATCCATATTTATCTGAAGGTACAAAGGCTAGAAAAGAATGTTGGAGTGCATTTGGAAAAGTGTAAGTAGCGACTTCATCATTTAAGTTTCGCGCGCCATCTTGTGGTCGTGATCTTAAATTAAAGAGAGTCCGATTTGTGACAAAAGTACACGAACCTTAGTACATAAGTTCCTGTGCGTGACTAGTTGTGTACATCTTGAAAGTTTCAATCCAGAATCCCGGCCAATAATCAGTGTTATCTGTTCCAACGAAGAGATAATGTGAGTCATGCCCCTGTGACTAGAAGAACGCTTTAAACACGACCAGAGCTTACAGAAGGTGTGCATCTTCATATCAGATAACTTAAAGATGTTGCTGCTATACTGATAGTCTTACCATAGGTTCACACCCAGATCTCTGTCAGAAGAATGAAAAAAAAACCCATGAAAGCACAAAAGGGGAAAAATGCGTGCTGGAGAGGGGAACCTGCAACAGCTGCTGGCTGTTAGCCGTATAAAATGGGATTACATATATGATGAATTTCTAACTACGGTCTTGATAGAGGTTTCTTCACCGTCGCCATGCATAAAGGATTATTAAGTTAGACACGGCTCTTTCTTGTAGAGAAATGGTGTTTCTGACCAAGAACGTATCAAATTGGAGCCAAGAGTCACGGAGAAAGACTGTTGTCACGAAACTAAAGTAAAACCTTTTCATAATCCTTATCAGTCTATCACTCATTTTTTAAACACATTTTATTTGCCTATTTAATAGAAAACCTAACTTTCACAGTCAACAATGGTAGAGGAACACTTTCCAAAAGTATAAACTTGCCAATAAAGACCACAAAGACATACTTTCGTATAAATTTTTAATTGTAGACTATAAAGAAATAGTCAAAGCGAAAATTTTTAATTTTGACAGTTAAAGTAACCATTCGTGACACATTAGTATCATAACCTGTACTATCCTATGGCTTAGATTAGAATTTTATTTAAAAAATCGGTTATTTTTCTATGGTTCTGGATGGACCACTAAGTCTATTATTGATAGTTTGTAAACACGACAATCGAGATTGGCACCTCTACAGTCGTTGCCAGTCCAGACAGTCACTGTCATCTCACTAGCCTGTTAGATCAAGTAGCTATCAACCTGGCCTCGTGAGGCTACTGAACCGACAGTCGCTCGGGAAAATAAAGCTTTCGTAAATAATATGTGTCTTCTGCACGTGTTTGGTCAGCTATGAAAGGGAATGGCGTTTTTATTTCGGTTTTGATGATTTTCTTTAATTAAATCTAGCCTGGTGACCAGAGACCTGGAAGCAGCTAATGATTTTGTTTATGTATATTTTCGAACATACCGATTGGCTTTATTCTTAGCTTACAATATTAATATATATATATATATCACAAAATGTATTTCTTTACTTATTTTGGTTTTGTTTCATTGTTTCTATCAATTTCTTAATTTTAACCTTTCAAAAATGTGTTAGCGTTGAAGACTAGATAAAAGTTCGTTTTAGTTTCTCATACTTCTGTATCTCTTCACCACTTGTTCCTAAATGCAATTCCACCAGCCAAATATTTCAAATTTTTGTTTTGCCGATGAAATCACTTATAAGAATGGTTATACATTTGTTAATGTAGTGGAACGTTGCCACAGATGCAAATTATGGCCCTAAAGGCGACATGTCCAGCAACTATATATTTGGTTCACGGCGAATTTCCAACCGTTCAATGGTGCAATGCCGTCATGATGGTTTAGTTTATTATGAATTTCGCGCAAAGCTACACGAGAGCTAGTCGTCCATAATTTAGCCGCGAAAGACGAGATGGAAGGCAGCTAGTCATCATCATTCACCGCCAACTCTTAGGTTACTCTTTTACGAACGAATAGTGGGATTGACCGTCACATTATAACGTCCCCACGGCTGAAAGGGCTAACAGTTTGATGGGATGAAGATTCAAACCCGCGACCCTCAGATTGCGAGTCGAACTCCCTAACCACCTGGCCATGCCTGGCCGGATAGTTAAGTCACAGACCTTTGCATGATATAATAGTCGAATTGTTTAACGATGTAGAAATAAAGGATACAACATTTTGAATAAAGGAACCTTAAACGTTTTCCATGAAAGATGAAAAGTCGTACAGCAGTACGCTTAGAACAACAATGGGCTCCGAAGCTAAACCACATCGCATCTCAATCCGTTCGGAGAAACGATTTTTTCCGAACGGATTGAAGTACTGATGACTAAAGAGTATTCTCTGCATAAATAGCCGTTGAGTATATCTAACAACCGTTAAAATATTATAAACAAGGATTTGAAGCTGAGAATGCCCTGCAAACTTCCAGCTAATACATAGAATCAACGACTGTATAGTTCATGTCATAATGACTGAAGGCTATCATTGAATCAATTCCGGAGAAATCTGAGAATTTATTCAATTTTCTGTCAATATGTTTTGGATCAAATAGATAGTCTTTCTGCAAAATGTTATTGCACCAGTAGATATTTTTCTATCAAACATTATCGTACTATATAGGTATTTTACTGCCAAACTTTATTTTATCAGGTAAGTACAGTATTTATTTCCATATTGCAGAAACCGCAACCTAACATCAACATCGCCAACTTATGTTGTTGTTCACGCTTTTCACACTAATGTTAATGTAGATAAAAATGATAATGCGAATATCGAAAAAGCCTACTACCAACAAGTCAAAAAATTAGAAATTCTATACAGGATATCTGAAAAACATATAGGTATTTTTTATAGTTGCAAGATTTCAGGGGCATTAATAGAGTCTTTGATGGGCAAATAGGTACAAACTGACAAAAACAGCAAATGTATTAAAATACGCTTATAGAAATCCCAAATAGCTGAGGTAATTATACAGATGACGAAAAAACGAAAAAGAGCATAAATAAGGTAACAATAGGAATATCAACTGAAAACTAGCAAGATAAGGATAATACATTTCCTCACAATAATCGTAATATCAACATAGGGCATTAATCAAGATATCAAATACAGGACAACAATCAAACTATCAACATCAACAAAGAAACTACACTGAAAATAATCAACATAGCAAGTACTCGGGCATTAATCAAGATATCAAATACACGAACAGCAATCAAACTATCAACATCAACAAAGAAACTACACTGAAAATAATCAACATACAAGTACTCGGGCATTAATCAAGATATCAAATACACGGACAGCAATCAAACTCTCAACATCAACAAAGAAACTACACTGAAAATAATCAACAACATCATCATAGAAAGTAAACTAACAATAGGCCTAATCAAAATATTAACATCAATATAGCAAATGCATTGACATTAATCAAAACATCAACAACATGAGCACAGAACTACATTGGTTCAAAATCAAACAAGAATGAAGGCTGTAGTTGCATGGCGGAAAATTAAACCATTCTTTAGTTCAAAATCAAACAAGATTGAAAGTAATAGTTGCATGGCGGTAAATCAAACCATATTTTGGTTCAAATCAAACAAGAACGAAGGCTGTAGTTGGACGGCGGAAAATTAAACCATTCTTTAGTTCAAAATCCAACAAGATTGAAAGTTATAGTTGCATGGCGGTAAATCAAATCGTTCTTTAGTTCAAAATCAAACAAGATTGAAAGCTATAGTTGCATGGCGGTAAATCAACCCATATTTTGGTTCAAATCAAACAAGAACGAAGGCTGTAGTTGTACGGCGGCAAATCAAACCGTTGTTTGTACAAAATCAAACAAAAATGAAAGCTGTGGTTGCACGATGGTAAATCAAATAGTTCTTTAATTCAAATCAAATAACAATTAAAGCTGTAGTTTCATGGCGGTCAATCAAACCGTTCTTTAGTTCAAAATCAAACAATAATAGAAGTTTACATAACAACACACCAACAGGACCTAGTACTCACAATAAAAGTCTAAATCAAGCTGTGATATTAAAAACAGTGAAATTGAACCATATTAACAAAAACTGAAACTTACAGATTATTGATAATCACCCATGATATTACATGATTTCTCGGACTTCCCTAACTACTCACCTCAGTAAAACCAGACAATCTTCTCTGGAACCCATGCTTAATTGGAAGAGGGAAGAATAATGTTTAAATATATTTCCTTGAAGTCTAATATTGTTCTAATGTACTTCCATGAAGTCTAATACTGTTCTAATGTATTTCCGTAAAGTCTAATACTGTTCTAATGTATTTCCGTAAAGTCTAATACTGTTCTAGTACATTTTTGTAAAGTCTAATATTGTTTTTTTATATTTTGAGTTATTGTTTTATCTTTTAATAGATACTTTAGAATACGTACTTACAAACAACCCTAAAATAAAATTATGTTTATTTTCTACTGCGTCTTGTTTCAAGATATGCCCCGAATTTTCTTGCGGATTACAGTTTGAGAACGACTGTGAAAGATATATTAATAATCATAATACAACTAGACCAATAATACAGGAAAGTTAAGAAAATTATTAACTGAAACCTATTAGACAACAGGACTAATATATGTGACAATAAGTTATAATAGAATTAGGATATGTTCCAATAAGCTTATTGATATTACACCACGATAAGGCTGGCGGTTACAGGTTATCCATATAAGCTATTTAAAACAACATATGTTCCATCTAACACTATATATGCATATATATGATATTAATAAAACACTAATTTTTAGTTATGTAACAGTATTTAAAATAAGCAATAAATATTTAATTATTATGCAGTTATGATTTAAATTCTAACTCCAGTAAAAGTGATTTAGCGTGTTCTTTACGTTACGTCTTTCGGTAGACCAGCGTAAAGTTAAGGATTTACTTCTTTTAGCTATGAGATTTGATTTCCCATAGTGAATAGAGTGAAGATAGCCCATAGTGTTATTTTGTTTGTTTCTTATAGAGTAAAGTCATATTGGGATGTTTGCTGTGTTTATCGTGGGGAATCGAACCGCGGATTTCAGTATTCTGAATACGTAAACTTACCGCTGTCCCACCGGGGTACGTGTAGCTTTGAACTTTGAAAAGAACATGAACTGTACGTTATAATGGACGACACTGAACATTTAAAAAGATGGACAAACCTGGTGTCTCGAGTTTAACTTTATTTTCTTATATTTTTCTGGATCATAAAAGTAATAGAAAATTGGTGATGAGGGACAAACACTTACATACATATACATGTATATACTGGGTTTCTTAAAACGATTATTCAATTGTTCCTTTTTGTGTTTCATGGGTTTGATAAGGAAAGCAACAAGTCACTGTTCAATAAGTTTTTAACATAAAGTCGAACATATTTGTAATTCTTATTGTTTTTAAACCCTCGTAATTTATGTAACAATTAGACAACAGAATAACACCAATATCAGTCGTTTGTTTGGCAAAATGAATGTAATATAGCGCTCTCTCGAAAAATAGAAAAATATATCAGGCAATAAAACTTGTAGCGAAATATCCAAGCTTTGATATATAACTATGAGGTAGATTGCGCCATTTTATATCTCAGGGGTGCCATGTTTTTCAGGAAGAATAACCTTCCAAAAAACTAGTTGTTTTTTTTTTCAACAGTGCAAATTTCTATCAGGAGCGAAAAAGCTGCCTCTCATATACCAAGTGATTGAACTAAAGGTTTAAGGTAACTGCTAATAAGACATTTAGTAAAGTTAAAAATAGTTTCAATCATTATTTACTTGCCTAATACGGGTTTTAACTATACCTTTTCTGTCGTGTAAGGCTACTGACGAGTACCATACTTCTCCAGACTGTCTGGGTTACAACATAGAGTTTGCGTTGAAACGCTGTTTATATAAGTTGTTTAAAGAGACAACAAGTCAAATTAGGAGTGTAGGATTCCACGGTTGGCGGAACGTATTTCACACTAATATTTGCTTGATATTGCATCACAATAAGGACTTTTTAACAACTCAAACTATTATTTTACTAAAAAGAACAAATACGTCATAAAGTAGGTAATATTATAAAACCAGCTTCAGTCATCCTACCGGCTGAAAGAGTTACTACACTGTACAGGTCACGTTTTGAGCAACACAATACAACCTTATTTAAACTGTTTCGTACAGAAAATAAGATAATTATATTAATTTGTTTCGTAGTTAAAGTAAATTCCCGTATATAAAAACTGTTGTCGGAATACATTATTTAAATTTCATACACAGATTCGAGGAAAAAAGCAAAAGTATATAAGTAAAACAATTTCAAAATAATTTTCTGTAAATAAAAACTATTATGAATAACGCGGTTTTGTTATTAAATCGCACCTCTGTTTATTTGGAACTCTCTTTTTTTGTTTACTTTCTTAACAGTCATATCCAGTGTATACATGTTAATATGCCCCCTAGTGGCACAGCGACATGGCTGTGGACTTACAACGCTAGAATCCGGGTTTCGATACCTGTGTTGGGCAGAGCACAGATAGCTCATTGTAAAGCTTTGTGCTTCATTACAAACAAACACACATGTTAATATGTAAGTAGATGTGTATTTCTGTTAACTAGAGATTGAAGTCCCTTTGTTTTCAATCTTAAAATATATTTTAAATCTTACATAAACACTGTGCAATAAGTAAACAAAAAATTCAACTTAAATCACACACGTGAAAACTAGCTATAATACCTGGAGAACGTACAAATTACACATTCGAGTATTAGAAGACGGCCTCAAATCAGGCACGCGAAAACTAGCTATAGTACCTGGAGAACGTATAGATTACACATTCGAGTATTAGAAGACAGTCCTCAAATCAGGCACGCGAAAACTAGCTATAGTACCTGGAGAACGTATAAATTACACATTCGAGTATTAGGAGACGGCCTCAAATCAGGCACGCGAAAACTAGCTATAGTACCTGGAGAACGTATAGATTACACATTCGAGTATTAGGAAAAGGCCTCAACTCAGGCACGCGAAAACTAGCTATAGTACCTGGAGAACGTATAGATTACACATTTGAGTATTAGGAAAAGGCATTTTAAGTAGAAGTTCTAAGGAAAATCTGTGCGAGGGTGTGAAGAAAACAGCAGAGTTTTTGATTGATTTATTGATCTATTCCAGCTTATGTGTACTTCCAGTGATCAAAGAAAACACTCTGCTCAGAAGTTCCAGTGGTAGTTTGGTGCTAGAAGCATCATATCTGCAGTTTTAAGTTTATGTCTGTAAGCCAAGTGTTAATGTAGGTTATAAATGCGTTTTGTATGTGGTTAATGTTTCTCAAAAGTAATTTTAAGAAACATATTCGTAATCAGGATGAAAGAATTTGTTTCCGCCTTACACTTGCCGACCCAGTTTAGAAAGTATCAGCGTTAGCATAAAGAAACATTTAAACAACAAAAGAAATTGATACTGTTACCAGCTCACAAATATATCATTCTCGTGCTAGAGCACCTGTGTGGCAGGGTAACGTGTTTCTTCAGGAGCTTA
Organism: Limulus polyphemus; assembly: GCF_000517525.1. Taxonomy (NCBI): domain Eukaryota; kingdom Metazoa; phylum Arthropoda; class Merostomata; order Xiphosura; family Limulidae; genus Limulus; species Limulus polyphemus. The sequence goes on from NW_013666079.1 coordinate 382,185, forward strand.
AGTTTCATTTTCAGTCTCGAAAATCGTGTAAGTCATATCTGGTTTGTAAGTAGGAAGAATTATAACACTGGGCTCCATTATTTATGTTTATGGTGCTAATTAACGGAGGAAGGCGAAAAGCACTCCAAGTCCAGGAGAAGAAAGAGTTTTCAGGCATTGAAAGCCCCACGCTACACTCTTTTAATGGAAATTTCACGGCGGGGGGTCACCCACAAATATCCAAGTGAGCATGTACGCCCTGATATCCATGATTTGAGGTCTGAAGACTGAAGAGGTCATTGTTCTAAAGATTACAAGGACTACCTTCTACCTGCTTAAAGGGTCCGGTTTGTTTCTTGTGGTTTAATAATTTCACGAAGTTAAAAAAAAAAGCTGTTTGGGTGAATTACACGAGTTGAAATAATGAACAACCGTTATGAGTTCACGTTATTCTGTCATTGTTGAACAGCTAACTTTGCTGTTAATAGCTCGCCTTCAACAACGCCTGTTCTTCATCACGCACGTTTATCAGTACGAATTCCACACCATCTAAAATATGTTTTTATTTCGTAATGTTGTAAAGACTCAGATTACCTTTTAAGAATATATTGTGCTTAAAAGATTTACAGAATTTTGCCAGGTAAATATAATTTTAATAAAAAAAATCTATCAGATCACGTGAACCTAAAGAGAAGAAGAACCTGCATCATTATTCCTTCAAGACTATAGCAAAAAATGTATTTAATGTTCTCTGCGAATGGCTGGAATGTAGTGCAAAAAGTAAATAGATGTCTCCTATAAATAATGAATGTATACTAGAAACCACATATATATAAACACACATACTCAAGATGTAAATTCCGGGGAACGATAAGCCTGCCAGGAACTGTCATACCCATGACGGCTGTAATTACTTCTAAGATCTCGTGATTTTTTATAACATGTCAATCAAAGAAAAGCTATAGACAAGAAGGCGTGGCCTCGTTAAGTTGATAAGCCGCAACTATGTTGCAACTTAAGCATAGTTCTTTAAGTTTAACAAAAAACAGTCAAACAAATACAGGATTGAATGAGATTGTCTAAAGATTGCCTCGTTTCTCTCTCTCTCTCTCTCTTTTCTCCGTTTAAAGTTTGAACAAGGGATTAGGTTTGAACTGGAAATTATACTGAACTTATTGTTGGCCAAAGAGAAGCCTACTAGAATGAAGAAAAAAATGCAATAAAAACTGAATATTATACAGTATATAATACTAATGCAAGGTTTAATGTTTGTTGACTGTTAAGATGGCAGGGAAGTTACAGAACCTGTTACTAAAGGAGGATGTTTAGTTGATTCCGTTTCGTTGATGTCTGTTTTCACGATGTTCAGAAGGCAAATACATATTCATAAAACTTAATAATTTAGAAATAAGGATCATAATACTTCTAGGATCAACTGATCACAAGTGTAAATCACAGAACATTTTCAGTAATCGATGTATTTAACTGGGGAACTCAAACTTCGGCAAATGGCCCATGCGGGGAAATCTTGGATACCTTGAGTTAATCTGGCATTCGAACTATAAATAAACAGCCTATACGTCAAAACTGGCTATCTTGGGTTAATCGTGATACTCAAACTATGACAAACGGCTTGTACACGAATACTGGTTATCTTGGGTTAATCATAGCATTCAAACTATGTAAAACGGCCTATACGTGAAAACTGGTTATCTTGGATTAATCGTGATACTCAAATTATGAAAAACGGCTTATACGTGAATACTGGCTATCTTTGGTTAATCATAGCAGCCAAACTATGTATAACGCCCTATACGTGAAAACTGGTTATCTTGGGGTAATCGTGATACTCAAACTATGAAAAACGGCTTATACGTGAATACTGGTTATCTTGGGTTAATCAGAGCAGTCAAACTATGACAAATGTCCTGCAAGCGAGAATAGTCATTTTGAATTTTTCGTAACATTTAAACTATGAAAAACGATTTATTCCAGGCAACATATTATCTTGAGGTTGAAAAAGTTCGATTTCAACGATACTGACTTTATGTGAGGTTACTAGTGACTAAGCAACTGAGTTGCGTTTCGCCCAGTGTTCGAAAGTTATAAGTATAACCCTATGATCCAGTTCTAAAGATATAACGAACACGTTTATTTTCTTCAAATTTTGACGATTCAAAAAAAATTTCACTTTGATATATTTCAATAATGTATTATAAAATTCCTATCTATAGAGTTTATACGGTATATCAAAAATAACTAAAGTAACGTTATGAAAGTATCAACATTGCTCGTTCTACTAAATATATGCAAACAGTTCCCACTCAACGAACAATGAAGCAAAAATAAGATTGATATATTCGGAGAAAACGTGGTTTTATATATGACTATTGCAATAACAAAAAACGTAGTTAAGTTCAGTATTCTACAGAAATTATACGATATTGTTGAACAAATGCAATTAAACTTGGTAATATTTTGTGTTGAACGAACATAATTAAATTTGATTATATTTCGTGTTGAACGGACATAATTAGACTTGATTATAATTCATGCTGAACGGACACAATTAAACTTGGTAATATTTTGTGTTGAACGAACATAATTAAATTTGATTATATTTCGTGTTGAACGGACATAATTAGACTTGATTATAATTCATGCTGAACGGACACAATTAAACTTGGTAATATTTTGTGTTGAACGAACATAATTAAATTTGATTATATTTCGTGTTGAACGGACACAGTTAGACTTGATTATAATTCATGCTGAACGGACACAATTAAACTTGGTTATATTTTGTTTTATTTTATATTGTACATGTGTGGTTGTTATGGTTATCGTGTGACTTTATTTAGCGTATATTATTATTTATAAAAATTAAAATTTTTGCTTCCTTTTCAGCTCATTTCTCATGAGGTCATAGTTAATTAAAAGGAAAGAATCATATCTTTTTAAGACAGGCAATATAACCATAAAGCAGACGTCATAGTTAATTAAAGGGAAAGAATCATATCTCTTTAAGACAGGCAATATAACCATAAGGCAGACGTCATAGTTAATTAAAGGGAAATAATCATATCTCTTTAAGACAGGCAATATAACCCATAAGGCAGACGTCATAGTTAATTAAAGGGAAGTAATCATATCTCTTTAAGACAGGCAATATAAACATAAGGCAGACGTCATAGCTAATTAAAGAGAAAGAACCGTATCTCTTTAAGACAGGCAATATAAACATAAGGCAGACTTCATAGTTAATTAAAGAGAAAGAACCGTATCTCTTTAAGGACAGGCAATATAAACATAAGGCAGAAGTCATATTTAATTAAAGGGAAAAATCATATCTCTTTAAGACAGGCAATATAAACATAAGGCAGACTTCATAGTTAATTAAAGAGAAAGAACCGTATCTCTTTAAGACAGGCAATATAAACATAAGGCAGACGTCATATTTAATTAAAGGGAAAAAATCATATCTCTTTAAGGCAGACAATATAAACATAAGGCAGACATAGTGAAGTGGCACTTAAATATGTACAAAACTCATAAAATTAGTTTTACAATAAGACAAGGCGATATGCTAAATGAGAAATATCAAAATACACTCCATCATCACATAAAGATGCACTAGCATGTACTGACCACCAGTATAAGCATAGTTTGGGTGGGTGTGCTGAACATTTGGACATTAACATTAAAATTAGTTAGTTACAGAAAATCGTCAAATTATAATCATTAACATTAATTCAATTGATTACAATATGAAATGAAACCTGAGATCAGGTCAAAGTGGAAAGAAGATAAGGACAAGGTAAGAAAAACTTATAGTTAAGGTTACAAAAATAACATTGAAAAAAAGAAGAAAGTAAGATTGAAATAAGAAGAATGTCATATCAAAGTACAAAGAAAGAAGGTTAACGTAAGGAGAAGATAAGATCAAGGTAAGAAGAGTTAAGATCAATATAAAATGAATAAAAGATCAAAGGAGGAGGTGATAAGAAAACGTTAAGATAAAGATAAGAAAAAGGTAAGGTCGAACTACGAAGAAGGATTGGTTAAAATAAGAAGAGAATAAGATTAAAGTAAGAACAAGAAAAATCGATAAAAGAAAAAAAGTAAGATTAAATTAAAATAACAGAAACTATCAAAGTCGGAAAAATGAAAGATCGAGGCATAAAGGGATTGAGAAAAGTAACATTAACAAAATTATAAGTTAACTGATGTTAACAAATTGATGTTTCTTACTAACAACTCTGACATAAATGAAAAGAAAAGCAAAACAAGAATATTTGCATGAAACAATCAATTTTGGGGTAAATAATCGATTTTATGGTGAAAAACCGGTTTAAGTACACAGAGAGAGTTAAGTTGGCAAAATGGAATGCGAAGTTAAGGAACACAATCTAGGAGTTGATAAAATGGAGGATTGAACTAAGGGACAGAGTGGAGTGGAAGACTTGTGTAAACCCAGGATAGACTAAACTAACAAAACAGAAGACTTGTGTAAACCCAGGATAGACTAAACTAACAAAACGGAAGACTTGTGTAAACCCAGGATAGACTAAACTAACAAAACCGAAGACTTGGCTAGGAATGGAATGGAATACTTGTATAAATCTAAACCAGGATAGACTAAACTAACAAAACAGAAGACTTGGCTAGGAATGGAATGGAATACTTGTATAAATCTAAACCCAGGATAGACTAAACTAACAAAACAGAAGACTTGGCTAGGAATGGAATGGAATACTTGTATAAACCCAGGATAGACTAAACTAACAAAACGGAAGACTTGGCTAGGAATGGAATGGAATACTTGTATAAATCATTGAAAGATTGAAGTTAATAAGATGATAGACTGGGCTAAAGAGTTAAGGGCTAAATCGAGTGGATGACGTGTGTGAGCTCCAGAAAAGTCAGGGTAGGTGAAATGGAAGACTAGAATAACAGTCGAATAGAAGTTTGTGTAAATAGAAAAGGAAAGGCTGAAAAAGTATATAATATATATAACAGAAGGGTAGGTGAATGGTATATAGGTAAATAGAAGAATTGGACTAAAAATGAGAATATCCAGTAGAAGGGAAATCTTTTGAAGATCGAAACAAATAAAGAGAATAATAAACAATAGAATAATGAGTAAAGGAACAAACCGTTCAAAAATCGGCTTAACACGTGTTTATTGGTGTGGAATAAATTCGAAAAATTCCAACACAAAATAGGGTGTCAAATATTCCTTTACATAAGACTTGTATAAACTATTGTATAATCGATTTCGTATTGCTTAATCTAATTTCATATTTGAAAATATAAATAAACGAACTATATATATATAAACATACAGTAACATTAGAAAGGTTTAATGCTATTATTTTATATATCTAAAAAATGACGCTGATCGCATACAATTAGGTAAACATTCAGAATAACATTTATTGCATTTTAGATCTCACGAAGTTTCCGGGAGTTCGTCGGTAAAATGTGTGGCTTATAATATTAAAAATATGGGTAAAATACCAGCGTCGGGGACAACATCTATAGCCAATCGTCTAACTTTACGCCTAACAACAAACAAACTAACAGCTTATCAAAGAAACCTCGAAGATATTTTCGTGCCAAAGTCAAAAGTTGCTAGTTATAGGGGGAGAAAAAGATGGGCGTTACTTACGTGTTAGTTTAACTGTACTAGACAACTCTGGTGTACACAAATTACAACAGTAATTCACCAAAGTACATATCGAAAATAAGATGTGTTAGGAGATTAAACATCATTGTTCAAGAATAATAATTACATTTCGAAGCGGATTTTTTAAAAGTAGTAATTTAGTGTGTAAGCTACTAAAAAAAAAACACCATTGGATTACCATCGATTTAGTGATAGTTTTGGCTTTAAGCAAACTTATAGTAAGTTATCAAGCCTTATGCTTGAAAGTTTTAGTGCAAATATTAATATACATAGTTTTACACCTTCAGTAAAAGCAGCTTGGGCTATTGTACAATACGTTATTTTTTGTTTAATGTTCTGGCTGAAATGTATCTAATTTAGGAAATGACCATCTTTGCGCAGTAGAATAAATTCTAATAAAATGGATAATTTCTAAGTTATGTGAAAAGTAAAAAGCACAGGTTGTTTTGTCTGTCGTATGTGTTACCAGAGGGTAAAAGTTGCTTATTTTATTTGAGAGTAATAAAAAAGTAACAGAAAAACATCAAACAAAAAAGAGGCTTAAACAGTATATAAAGGATAAATACCTTATACCTAAATATTAAGAAAGTATAAACAGCTAATCGGCTAATCCCGTTTTTATCTTTGTTTTTAAATATGTTTAAATCTTTTCATTTCCGTGTAAAATAGCTTGTTAGCTCGTAGACACTTAGCTTGAGAGTAAACTTGAGAGATTTACTTTGAGTAAGGGCGTTTGTATTGTTTACACTTTGCTATGTCTGTGACGACTGTGTTGCTTACGTTTCTGTAACTCATCAACACTTAGACACTTAGTTGGGGAGCAAAGTAGTGAGACTTACTCTGAGTAAGGGCGCTTTTAATTGTTTACACCTTGCTACGTCTGTGCAACTTGCATTTATGTAATTCATCAGCTTTTAGGCTTTATTAAAAACATTGTATTTGAGGCTCAGTGGACTGGGTAAGTATATATATATGCACAGAGATACAATACAATGTTATACAGTTTTGTTTTAAAATTACTCAATATAATATAATGAGTACCTTTACGTCTTTCGTTTCTTCTTTTCTTTTCTTTCAGGTCAGGTTAGGTTACACTAAAAAGAAAGGATAGAATAATGTTACTTGAAATTCTGTAGAAACAAAATAAGTTAACATTTAGTTCATTAAACTTTAAAATATCTCAATTTTTCTGTCAGCGACGATTCAATTTTAGATATAAGAACAGAGTTGATTTATGGCATTTAGTGACGTAAAATATTTTTCAAAAGATAGAATAAATGAAGTTTATTGAATTCCGAAAGATTAACCTCTTAACAGTGGATAACAAACAAAAACATATGAAATTTCGTAGAAAGTGAACGATTGACGGTGAAAAGATTTTGATGCTAACACTTTTAACTCACAATATATATATATCGACTAACAGCTTGGTTAACATGTAGGCCTACAGTATGGCTTTCACATAGAATAGAGTGGATTCAAGATATACTGTCATGTGGATATATAAACTACAAGTTAAGACGTAAAATTAACACATACGTAGCTTCTAGAACACGTCTATCTGTTTTCAATCTATCTGTGTACCTGTCACTTGTAATGTTTACTGAGTCTGAATATTTTGACACAAGATGGCGGTTCTGGACAGAGCCATAGTTTTGCTACTTCTTTGTAAATTTCCATTATTCAGTACAAACAAAAGTAACCCTATAGTTGGCGGTGAGTGCTGTCGACTAGCTGACTTCATTTTAGTCTATCAGTCCACAATTAGGCAGTCCTAGGCATATACAGCTGTTTCGTAAAAAATATAAAATAATAACAGCAATCCAAATTTTGAAGCCTACAATTATAAAATTAAAGGAATTATTTACCTTCAAAAAAGAATTTATTCTTTAATATGTTCAGTATTCTAATAAAACATTAAATAATTTTATTATATATGGGAAAATATTTAAAATATTAAGTTTATAACATTAACGCACGATCAGCCTTCATTAGCGGCAAGTTCTTTCCTCATTAGGTCTGTCTGTCGTCGTTTCTCTATATCCACATATTTTTAGCACAAGATGCCTGATCTGGAAAACATGGTTTTTTGAACTTTTGATCTGTTTTGTACTAACAAATATGAAGTATAGTTTACAAATTTAATTTGATGCCCAAGTTAGGCTTTTTAAACAACTACATTATTTTGTGTGAATTAAAAAAAAGAAGAGAGAACCGTTTCAAACTATAAATGAATAAGAAATATTTTAAGTTATTGTCTGTAACATTTCTTAATCAAGATAAAACTATGGTGCCGTTTAGATAACTTCTTCTTTACAGGGTATGATACCAAATACTGTGTACAAACAAGTTTGTTAAATGTGACCTGGCTGCAGGTAATTAAACCTGTTCACAGCTGTGCTTGTCGTGAAGCAATTAGCCACGCTTTTGCGCGTGATCACGAGAGGCAACCAGCAGTAGAAATTCCTAACATACGCATCATTAAAATATTTCCGTCGCTCCGGCAAAAATGATTCCTTCCGTTTGGGGGCGCTAAGGAACAGAGTGACTGTCGTCTTCTTAATTCTGATTGGTTGTTAATTACTGCAGCTGTTGAAACAACATTTTGTAACTCGAGGGCAAATCAAATGACCGTTCAGAGCAAATAAATTGAAATTACGAAAACAATCATTCTATATGTTGAACAGTAAAGAAACAGCCTCTTTGTGGACCAAACGTCCCCAAGAATGACTGCATTCAATGTTGAAAGAGTAGTCGCCCTCACCATAGATAACATCTTAAGGACTATGATTCTCCTGCTGAGAGAATAGTGCAAAATGTCAAAAAAGAGACGAACGTGCTGATATACTTTCACATGAACTTGTGCCGGAAGTTCTTTTTTTTTACTTCTAGTTTTGAGGTTCTTTGTTAATACAACTACTCGGGAGACAGAGCAATCTTTTCATTTCATCAAGGACATTGGCAATTCCCATGAGGGTAGGTTACACATGTTTGTACCTTTCTCCCTAATATATATACTATCCTTTTTAACACTGAAACATTCGAGAATCTCCACTAAGTCTGTCACTGAATATTTGTTGGGCCGTCTCCTATTAAGTGTCGAAGATCCGTGGTTCGAGACGTAATGCCCATGAACACCCTCCGCACGCTCATTTCTGTGCTCGTTATAAAATTGAATCCTATTATTTGGTTCCAGATATCTTAAAAGAACTAGAACACTTGTGGTGGAGAGTACTACTGACTGCCGTCCCTCTAATCAAAATTAGGGACAGTTAGAGCTAAATTCTAGAGGGCTCTGACTTAGTCATTTAGCCCACGATTGTATAAGGAGCCGTACATTTTGAAAACCCCAAATTTCGATTTTTTATGCAACTTTCAATAGAAATCCAATCCAATTAAAGACAACAATCCGGGGGAGATTCCTTGGTGCTAATATTTGCAAAGGATCAGATACAGGCTGTAACACTGAAATACGATAAAGGCTTAAAGAGAAAAAGCTTGTAATATGCATACGTATATATATGTATATAGTTGTTCATGCTCTCAGTTGGTAGATGTAGGTCAAGAGAAATCTTGTGTATGAAGCTCATTAATTGTTCATGCTTGTAGTTGCTAGGTACAGGTCAAGAGAAGTCTAATATATCAACCTCACGAGCTGTTCATGCTTGTAGTTGCTAGATATACAACTCAAAGAACGGCTGTCGTATAATGTAGATTTATAAACACTTCCTTCCCACTCTAACCACACACTTCAGTAAAAAGTATCTCATCATTGTATATATGAAGTAATTTGTATGTATAATATCATTTAACAAAATACAATATCTTTTAAACATATGACAATATTTTTTAGATATATCTATCAAATACTTTGTAGCTTATGCTCATCATATATGATTCTCTACTTATCAGATCAAACCAACAAATCCTTAGATAATTTTAAACTATAATCTTCAATTCTCCAGATCGTAGACATTTATGTCAATAACAGCACGAAAAGTTATACTTTCACTGGGTCATCAAACCCACTTATTATTCGAGAGCGGATGTTTCACACGAAGTTATCAATCTTAGGATAAATATAACGATAAACCTCTCCGTTTACTGAGTTAATTTCGACAGAATTAAACTAAACTGTGGCAGCACACGCATGTTTAACATTATAATGCCACGTATATCGCATGGTGAAAATACAAGCACAATAAGTTTTATACTCGTTTGTTTTCATCTTCTGTCAATAATTCAAAACTCCTTAGATTTTTTTTTACACCACGTATATTTAGATTAGTCACGTGAGAATAAACTATGTAAATTAATCTATTCTGTATCGATAAGTAGTTTAACAATGAAGTTTGTTTACATTGACTTGCTGAGAGTACCCGTTAGGGAAGCAAAGACTGTATAAAAGTCAATGTTAAATAATGTTCCCTTTCTTTTTTCTTTTTTTATTAAATCCCTAATGACCTCATTAGATGTTAATTGTATATCTTACTTTGTGGAATATAATAATTGACTAATTTAATTGATTAAGTACTTGTATCTTTAAAATAGAAGCGAAAAGTTTATAAACAAAATTGAAATGTATTCTATTTCAAGATGTTTTTAATACCCCTTCTCGGAAAAGTCCTAAAACAAAATATCCCTTGCAACCATCGGACAGTTTCCAGTTATCATATAAAACGTATGGTAGTTGAGCCAAACAACTGGGGTTGAAGGACTCGAAAAAGTGTGCTACAAAATGGAAAGTAGCCCTATTTCAGGATCTTTTTTATCTCCCTTCTCGAGAAAAAATTCTAAAACAAAATTGCCCGTATACAGTGTTGGACTGTTTCCAGTTACCATAAAATAAATTACGGTAATCCAGCCAGCCAACTGTGAATGATGGAAGCCAAAAGAGGAAAACAAAGTGGAAATGTAGCCTTTTCAGGATCTCTTCCCCTCCCCCTTTTCGGAAAAATCCTAAAACAAAGTACCCCTTGTACATCGTCATATAGTTTCAGTTACCATGCAAAATATTACGGTAATCGAACCAACTAACTCTGCGTGGTGGATGCTAACACACACACATAATAGCTCATCTTTATAGTAAGAGGTCGCTTTAGGTTCTCTAAAACTCTATATATTTTTAGGGATATTTTTTGCTGCGAGCGATGTATCTGTTCCTTTACCTTACCTTATCTCAAGCTACAACAGGGCCCAGAACCATCATGCACAGAGACCCATCTCAAGCTAAACAGGGCCCAGAGTCATCATGCACAGAGTCCTATTGGTAGTGAGATATAAATATACATTAGCCTACACTTCTTAACTACAATCTTCACTTACCGACCGTCACAGAGTAATTTACAATGTTTACATATTCCGTAACCAATAATCACCTTATCAAATCGTGTTCATGTTTTGATATAGCGCATAGATACGGAAGGGCTATGTTCACACCAACAATAACACCCTATAAATGACTCACAAAATCACCGTTGATATACAAAACAAAGGCTACGTACAGACGGAATTGTATTTACAAAAAGTAAGTTAAAAGAAAACAACTTCTATTGTACATGCCCTCTTTACAATATCAACCCTTGTAAAAGTAATGTTTTTTAAACTGAATTTAGATATAGGTACCGGAGAATAACTGGTTCCGTATTCAACGCTAAATAAAACATGGATGTGATGCTAAAGAAGATTTATTATATTAATTTACTCTACAATTTAATAAGCTGTTTTTGTATCAGAGAATATATGATAACACAATACTTTGGAGTTTAAAGCCACGAAAAACCAGTTTAAATTACTTTTTTTTTCAAAACCAGACCAATGTGTGGTAACTGAAAGTGAAATACTGTTTAGTTGATTTTTGGTCTGCAGGATCCTGTTTTTAATCGGGGAAATAAGTCACTATGCTCAGTATGATGGTCAATATACACTAATAACGTTAAAAAAGCACGCGGTTTAGACCTTCTGTTAAACCTTGTCAGTATAGCGACCAACAAGTGAGTTTAATGAGAAACATTTCACCACGCCACTGTGGGAAGTATTCTCCAATATGTCTTCTTTTCGCCAGAAGCAAGTGATTTTAGTATTTTCGTTGCTTTGGTCATTGTTATGTCCCAAGTGTGACTTTACTTAATTAGAAGTTTTAACTTTTTCATTTTTTTACGTGTTGATCAGCATAATAATACACCTTGATCGATATCGTGAACAATAAATACATTAATTACGTTAGAAGCAAATGACTTAAAAATTCCCATCATGATTCACTGATCAATGTTATGACCAATAAACCGCCTTTTGTCAGGAAAAAGAGGTTTTAAAGTTTCCACTACTACACCTTATTGATCTTTTTTGTCAATAGATGGCCTTACATAAAAAAAAACAGTTTCAACTTCTTTCCACGTAAGCTAATTTTCTGGTTCAGTATAGCTAGTAATATGATGACTGAATAGCTTTATTGCGATCAATAGCACTACTAAAACTCCATTTAGATAATAATAATAATAATAAAAAACAGGTCATACTTATTGATGGATAAAGGGTTTCGTGTTGTTTTAGTAACTATACTTCCCCTATACATATTACTAACAGGTATTGATAAAACTGTTTATTGTGTCTAATGACAAAGCATACAAAAGTTTACATCAAGAACAAGGCATTGTTTTTTCTGGAAATAAAATTAACGTCAATATAAAACAAATGTCAACATCTGCTAATACGGTAATTTTGAACTTTTTAAGAATGGTGAAAATGAAATAAAATAACATAATACCCGTAATCTATATATAAAAGAACGCTATGTGTGTGCAAGACGCACTAAGTGTAAAATAATTGACCAAACTCCAACTGCCACTGAGGATTTCATCCAATTTCCCTTTAAATGAAGTGTTTTTTCTAGGTCTGTTTTGTAATTAGTTACAGGAAATCGCGCTCCTTATTTAGAAAAGCACAAATAAGTATTAAAAGTGAGAGTTGGTACCCTGGTGACTAAATGAAAAAGCAACAGTTAGTTCTCTACAGAACACTACCGCAGTTGACATAAAACAATTATACAAATAACAGAACTAACTATTTCTAAGCAGGGTTGGAAAAACAAATGCTAAAAACAAAATGGGGAATTATGTGGTAAGCTCTTAACAGAATATATCGACCAATTACTAAATAGGAAAAAATAATGTAAAAAATAATGTAAAACCTGTAGAGTAAAAAAAAATAATGTAAAACTTGTAAAGTAAAAAAATAAAAACCATAAAGTAAAAAAATAATGTAAAACCTGTAAAGTAAAAAAAATAAAAACTTTTAAGTCAAAAAATAATTAAAATAAAAACTATAAAGTAAAACCTATCAAGTATGTTTTTTTTTGTTGTTTTTAGCGAAAAGCGACACAATGGAGGAATCGAGCCCCAGATTTCTGCGTTGTAAGACCGTAAACTTACCGTTGACCAAACTAAAGGGACACAGCTATAAAGTAATCACATCAGTTAATAACAAGTTGACTTTTTGTAGTTTCGTAGGCCACATTTTTGTTTATTTTCTGTTAATAGAGCGAAGTATTAAACGGATAAGTAAAAAATATATCAAAATCAGCTTATGTCACGTTTCCCATTTTTCCCAGGCTACTGGAACTTTCAAAGCACGAGAATATAAAAACCAGTGTTGAAATCGAAACCACACTGGCTTATTTGCTATTAGGCGTAGATCCCGATGAAATTCTTTTTACCGGTGATGAAGATTCTGATCGAGAATCTCATCTTAACAACTTTCAGTTCGTATGCGTAAAATTTTGTAATATTATTTTAAAGTTTAACATGAGCGTTTACTCCTCCTCGTGAGACCTCTAACTATACAGTGGGGAGAGTCTTCCTGTGACCCTACCATTCATTCATCACATTACTAATCATGCTGAAGCTCTCCGCGTGAGCTGGATTAATTGCGAACGTGCGAACCAGCCACAGTGCTCGCCTTAGGTGCTAGTTTTATAGACGTGTGCCCTACGCCCCCATTGTTTTGATTTATGGGGACTAGGGAGGAGAAACCGACATGAATTCTTCATCCATACCTGAGCTAATAGGGTAAATTTTAAAACCCTCACAGCCCAAGAATGGAGGGAAACCATAGTATTTTCGGCCACCCAACTTTTAGATGTGGGCGGAATACAAATATTGGCACAAGTTCCGTGATCTTGACAAGAAAATTACTGACCATTTTCCTTCCCTAATACCATCTAGGACAAAGTATACTGCAAAAAAATGTAGTTTATCAATATTCTGAGAGAAGTGTTTTCATCTACAATTGTTTTTTTTTCTTCAATTCAATAATAGCTTATTAATAAATCAAACAAGCGTACGTTTAACTTCAAAAATCGATATCTTAGTTTGCGTGTAGTGCCATCTGTTAACACATACTCTAACTTTTTGATTGAAACTTTTATCTCGTGTACACTTGATATACTACTGTTATTTTCCAATTTGTACACTATGCAAAATACTTCTTTGCCCTACGTAAATAAACATAAACTCCTTATCATTAATACACTCAGAACAAGATTATTCTGTCCAGTGGTGATATTTTGAACTTATTTTGGACGATAATTAAAAGACTTAACTAAAGTAACAAAATAGGAGATACACATGTAAATCAAAAATATCTTTTAAATATAACGTAACTTAAAAAGATATTTATGACGTAACTAAAATAACAAAAACATCCACACACGGTTGCAAAAAAATCTTCTTTCAAAACAATGTAGTTTTAAAAAGTTGCTTATGGCATAAGTAAATCGTTAAAAAATGCGCATACAGAGGGTTGCCAAAAATTATTTTTCGACATCTACGTATCTTCAAAAATCATTTTAGATTTTTTTCCTCTCTCTAAAAACTACAATTTTTGCTTGTTTTTAAATTATATATTTTTGACTATTCTGACACGAGTTTCTTTTACCTTGAACAACGTGACACTCAGTATATCCTACAAACAGTACCAGGGCTCTAGAAAACACAACAGAAACAAATGATTTAGTTATATTACACGACGAAAAAAGAGTGAAAAGGCTATAAAGTCCATCGCTTAAAATGTTTTGATCAGACGCCAAAATTGAAGAGGAAGGGATAATTTTGGACTACCCTGTACTTACTAATATTCATTAAATATATACGAAATGGTTTTTCAGAATTTTTTTATTGTTAAGCACAAAGTTTTAAAATGGGCTATCTATGCTGTGGCCATCGCGAGTATCGGTACCTGATTTTTAGCGTTATAAGCCCTCACACTTGCCGCTGAGCCACCGGGTGAGAGGGCAATTTTTAATAAAACCAGGAAAACCATGATACATTACAATGAATTTACATCTCCTGTACAATAAACAAGAGCTATAACAGTTAGCGTTTATCGAATTTAGTACTACGTTCTATAGGATAGTAATTATTTTTATCGTCCTTAATTTTTTACTTTCTTACAGGAAAATATTTTCACAGAAGGTATAAGAATAAATAAATTACGATCCCAGTTTCATCGCTTGGACACCTTTGTTGGTAATCCATGGTTCAGTATCAAAGAATAAATAAATTACGATCCCAGTTTCATCGCTTGGACACCTTTGTTGGTAATCCATGGTTCAGTATCAAAGAATAAATAAATTACGATCCCAGTTTCATCGCTTGGACACCTTTGTTGGTAATCCATGGTTCAGTATCAATGTATGAAGAAAACGGTGCGGAAAATTGGAATAATCTCGAAGAAAGTCACTAGAATTGTGTTTGGTTCAGGGATCAAAATATGAATTTGCCCAAAGCTCGTGCTGTAACATTAATCTTTACATTAAACTATGCTATCTTGAAAATACATTAGATTATTATACAAATATTCAAGTTCTATTTACAATTAAAGACGTGAATGACAGTGAATAACTTACTCACAATGACAGTGAATAACTTACTCACAATGATCTTCTGAACAGTTAGTGAATGAAATTTGAAAGTAAAAAAAAAAACCAGTATCAGATTGGGTATTACATAAATCCCGCTTCGGTATGTAGTTATCATGCCACGGTGGGTTAATGAAATGTAACATGAAATTAGGTGTTACAGGAATTACATGAGTCCTACTTCATTGTGTAGCTATCATGCCACTGTGGGTTAATGAAATGTAACATGGAATTAGGTGTTACAGAAATTACACGAGTCCTACTTCGGTGAGTAGTTACCATGCCACGGTGGCTTAATGAAATGTAACATGGAATTAGGTGTTACAGAAGTTACATGAGTCCTACTTCGGGGTGTAGTCATCATCCCAATGCAAGTTAATGAAACATAGCATTATCTTGAGAAAAAAGTGCGTGCAATAAAATATTACAAAATTTCAAAAATTCCACACGAATGTGTCTCTGAATAGAAGTTAACATTATGGTCTCAATGGTTCATCTTGTTAGAGACTAGAATGTGATGAATTATCAAAAACGCGTAAATATAAAGAAAGAAAAGCAAAGTTGTATTATTTTTTATGATTTACTGAGTATGTTTTTCTTATCTTTAGCAATATGAGACGATCTAACGTATAAATTACTGGTGAGTTTGTTAGAGAAAGAAAAGACGACAATTATTTCAAGATTGACGTCCCGACAGCCAGTTGCTTAGCTTGACAGTTTCAGAGTCACCCTCTAGCGATAGTTCCACAGGTAAGGTCAGGTGACAGGGTCAACACTCCGAAGCTGGTGTTTGTCTCATTAACAGTAGGCACCTTCGCCCTGAGGCTGTGCTGGTAATGAAAAGTACGAAAGTTTTCGATCGTAACTAAGATCGAGATATAACATAAACGTTTATTTATCAGATAAACAAGTAGGGCCAATCTCTGTATGATGACAGTTCGTAGGTCGCATCTCAAACAACTTCTCAAGAAACCAACTCTCAGATCTTACAGTTACTTACGTTGTTCTTCCAGTAGAAATAATGAAGTTCTGTATGATGGCGCTTACCTGTGTTTAAGTGTAAACTTTCAACAGAAGTTCTGTATGATGGCGCTTACCTGTGTTTAAGTGTAAACTTTCAACAGAAGTTCTGTATGATGGCGTTTTCCTGTGTTTAAGTGTAAACTTTCAACAGAAGTTCTGTATGATGGCGTTTTCCTGTGTTTAAGTGTAAACTTTCAACAGAAGTTCTGTATGATGGTGTTTTCCTGTGTTTAAGTGTAAACTTTCAACAGAAGTTCTGTATGATGGCGCTTACCTGTGTTTAAGTGTAAACTTTCAACAGAAGTTCTGTATGAGTGGCGCTTACCTG
>NW_013666079.1:399464-405577 GCF_000517525.1 Limulus polyphemus
GCGCTTACCTGTGTTTAAGTGTATACTTTCAACAGAAGTTCTGTATGATGGCGCTTACCTGTGTTTAAGTGTATACTTTCAACAGAAGTTCTGTATGATGGCGCTTACCTGTGTTTAAGTGTAAAATTTCAACAGTCTAAGATTAAAAACCGAATCAGTATCCTACAACTGACAAAACCTTCAGCTCTTTAACAACTAAGAACTAACTATCACAGCAGTCTTCATCCGATGAAGTACGAAGTTGAGAGTTGGTTACTATAGCAATCTTCAGTACACACAAGTAAACGGGAACGTTTAGACCAAAACAATACTTCCTTATAACCCTGATCTAGGGGAGAAACTCGAAAAGCATTATGGTAAATCCAATCTAAAAATTATTTTCAAACGAGAAGAAGACAAGTACGGATGAAGAATCAAGAACATGTTGGTGAAATAAAAAGTCTTCAACTTACGCAAGAAAGATCATCATAGAGACATAAAGACTTCAATACTGACCACACACTTCCGTGAAAACAATCACTGAATAGACTTAAGATCATTAAGATCATATACTGAGAATCAATTACCAAAAAAGGAAAATAAAGGAAGCTATTGCCATTATAAATCAACAACTACAGACTCCTTTTAAGACCAAACCAAAATCTTGGACAAATTTTTAAATAATCACCAAATAGACTGTACTGATATTAAGATCATAGACTGAGAATCAACTACCAAGAAGAAGAAGATAAAGGAAACTATTGCAATTAAATATCAATAACTGCAGACTTCTTTTGAGACAACCCAAAACTTGGACAAATTTTAGTAAACAATGAGTGCGTTTCTTTTTGTTGTTGTTGTTACAACCCACAACACAAGGACATTATTGTTTGTAATTTGCTTGCTAAGTTGAAGTCTCTGTGGCATAAATTTTTATGTCTCTTTAATGTTCTTTCTTGAGTTTCGCCGACATGTTTGTAAATTACGTGTGTATTGCGTGTCTACGGCTATACACTAATATAATTTTATATGTAATTCGAACTGGTGTATTTAAGTGTTTTACACTCACAAAAAAAGAAATCTATCATTCTATAGGCATTTGAAAAACTTGTAGCATTTCGCCACAATTTAATTATTCGTATTGTTAGACGACACTGGGCAGATTGTGAATACTGAAGCACTATTCTTTACCATCTGAGAGTTTGTTTCCATGGGAACCTTCATCAGTTAGTTAAGTGTAAAGTTTCAACAAACTAAAGCTGAATCCAGAAGCAGTATCCTTCAAGTAACAAACTTCGACATCTGAGAGTCGTTTTTCAGTGTCAACCTTCATTTATATTAATTAGTTAAGCTTAAAATTTCGGTGATCTAAACCTGAACATTAAAACAATATCCTTCGACTGAAAAAGTCCTCAAAATCCAAAAAGTAGCTATCATAACAATCGTGACCTTCTACAAATCGTAAAAAAGTAGTAGCGAATAAAAAGAAAAAAGAACGATAAGTGTAAGAATTAGCCAACCGTCTAGTGCCATTCTTAGGGTTATCGAACCAGTGATACTTACTAATATATAATTTTAGATTTGAAATCATATTAATATATTTCTATGCAACGTAACGATCATCTTCAAATACACTAAACTAAAATATGTTTCTTATCTACCTACTCCTTCGTATTTGTGCGTGGTTGTGTCAAGGGAAGCTACCGAGATATCTGACATTTAGTATCGCATCTGCGCAGACGCCATCTCTTGAGAAATAGAATTTGTGTGAAGTTTAATGTCATCTGTTTGAAGACGTTTTTGATATAAGGTTCAAATAACTCCAATAAATAGCACTGCACTCCATTTTTATCGAAATAACAGCAAGAAATACGCCGAATTTTAGTCTAGAAACGTTAAAATCGTTATTGGTTATGCCGAGATGGTAATATAAACAAGCACAAATCAGTAATGTCAATTGAACAGTGTGCTTGATGCCCTATACTGTTGCAACTAACGTGACGTAGATAATATGATTCTAAAAACTACTTAAATGATAATGCTGTATATTTGCATGGTTAGATTTTAGAATAACATTTCAATATGATAGAGAGCTCCAACTTTCGTACGTATATATTTTTCTTCACACTGCCAAAGCAAGAGAAGCACAAAGTGCTCTTTGTAAAATCCTCAAACCTGTACGAACTTATTGTTAAATTATTGTTTTTAATGGTAGCGAAAAACTGTTCAGATGTAGAAGGCCACTTATACCATTCATCTAAAAACATTAATTTGTTTGTTTTTATTGAATTGCACACTGATATATACTAGAGGGAAGGCAGTTAGTCAACACCACCCAACGGCAACTCTTGGACTACTCTTTCGAATAGTGGGATTGACTGTTATTACGTCATCACAGCTAAAAGGGCGAGTACGTTTGGTTACAAACTTCCAACCCGTGCCCCACAGAGTCAAATGTCCTAACAACCAGGTCATGCCAGGTCTCTAGAAACATTAATAGAACCTACTTTTGTGTATCTATGTTCTTTTTACCATACTATATTGCATATATTTAAAATCAGGCCCTGACATGACCTGGTGGTTAGGGCACTCGACTCGTAACTTGTGAGCTTCGGGTTCGAACCTCATCACCGAACATGCTCGATCTTTCAGTCGTGGGGTTGTTTATGATATGATTTCCAATCCT
Organism: Limulus polyphemus; assembly: GCF_000517525.1. Lineage (NCBI taxonomy): Eukaryota > Metazoa > Arthropoda > Merostomata > Xiphosura > Limulidae > Limulus > Limulus polyphemus. The sequence continues at coordinate 402,130 of NW_013666079.1, forward strand.
AAAATTCGTTGATAACGACTAACCAAAGAGTTGACGGTGTATGGTTTTGACTAGATTTTTTCCCTTTAGTCTATCACTTCAAAATTAAAGACAGCTAGCGCAGATAGTCATCGTGAAATTCAACAAACAAAGAAATAAACATCTTGGTTTATCAGAAGTGTATAAATAGTGTGGTTAATCGTATTGCCTCACATGTTATATTCTATGGTTTTTCTGTGTAATAATATGAAAATATATATATCTTTTTGATAGAATTATGTAATAAATTATACCAGAGAAAGTTGCTAAAAATATTCAATAAAAATAACAATTGATAATAATTAGTCTTAATTACGAATGACAGGCAAACCACAAAAAATCTTCACAACCACTCTGCTTTAGGTCATCAGTTGGGTGTCCTCGTTGTTAGGTTTATAGTATATTCTACGCATAGTAAACATTTCGTGTCATTACGTATATAAAATGTAAGATATCTCTTTACTGTAGCAGAGAACAGTACCAAAAACGTTGTACATTTATACACACACATATATAAACATAGGTTATTTCTGTATGAACGTTTCTAGATGTATGATATATTGCCGTAACAGAGAACAGTACCAAAAACGTTGTACCTTTATACACACATATATAAACATAGCTTATTTCTGTATGAACGTTTCTAGATGTATGATATATTGCCGTAACAGAGAACAGTACCAAAAACGTTGTACCTTTATACACACATATATATAAACATAGGTTATTTCTGTATGAACGTTTCTAGATGTATGATATATCTGGTCGTTTACATCTGAAATGTTTTATACTACCAATAAAAGCATCCGTCTAATAATAACATCGTACAGGTTTGGGGGTTTTACAAAGAGCACCCTGTGTTTCTCTTGCTGTTATCAGTGTAGACTGTACATAGTATGGGGCTTAAAACTGTGGAGAAAAAATATAAACAGATGAAAGTTGAACCTCCTTATCTTATTTAAATATTCTTCTAAAAACCAACCATGCAAACATAGAGCAGTACAATAACCTCGAGACTGGCTTCGTCCTCTGTTAGAGGACTTTCTTTTGATTACTGTTTTAAACGTCTTTCCGGAACGTAGACCTCAAGGCATCCCACGCGGCTTAGTAGAGTATAAGTGAACATTACAACCACGTGATTTAATGAACGACTGCATTAACAGAAGATGCAAGACCAAGATAGGAAATGTTTCGTACAAAAGGAACCCGGTGCTTTTCATCACAGAAACATCTTAAAATTGCGAGACTGCGCTGAGCATTGCTTCACTAAAAAAAATTACACACAAAATCTGAAAATTGAAACCATGTTTTACAGTAAGTGGTTAATAAATGAAAGAGGGTGTTTATTTTACTGCATATTTTTATTCATAGTTATTATTTTACTTATCTGGGTGCATACCCATAAACAAATACTCTCGAGTGATGAAAGCGACGACATTGTTTCGAACCAACGCGTCCAGGCAACATGTAATAGAAACCGTCCAAACGAAGACAGTGGTTGTCTTCGAATTTATTGCAGAACCTTTAAACGTTTCCAGTTTATAGCTTTGCCGAGGAAAATGTGGTTTTTATTTTATTAGAAGCTACAGATTTTATAGTAAAAGCTGTAACTTGGAATAAAATAATACTTATAATCAGTAAATAAACTCAAAACGAAACTATTAGTAAACGTGATTTTTTTTTATCCAAAAACCGCACAGTGGACTATCTGCGTTGTGTCGCTACAGAGATAGAGCCCCGAATTCTATTGTGGTAACCTCTGAAACTTATCGGTTACACATCCGTGTATATATTACATATATGAAGTAATTCAACACTAAGTTAAAAGTTCATTTTATTTAATGTACAGTTTGATGTTTCCAGAAGATTTCTTGGGTGAGCACTTTTCAGCTTGATAATAATGCATCAAGGGTTTGAGTCTTACGCCAGATATTCTTAAATTGAACAGTCTTAAAAAGGATTGTTTCAATCAGAGAATTATATGATCTGATATTTTAAAAGACTGACGAACAACTATAAAAAACCCTTCCCCATAAAAACCTTTTTAAAGCACGAGTTTGGATATTGTTTTTTTAATAATAAATCTTTGTTTTGATAAAAAATAAACACAGATAATTAAGTGTGGAATAGTTTGCTTAATAATATCTCTGTATGAATAGAACTTAATCTTAATCTACTTATATATATATATATATATATCTCTATTTAATTTAAATCATTTGTGATTTGTTTGTCAGGCCTACCAGAGATCGCACTTGAGCCGCCAGGAGAGAGTAGTGTTTAAACAATTTGTATCCCTAGCTAAATATTTCTTGTACTTATAACAGTGGCCATTGTTTTTAGTTGTGTTACATTATTTCTTCTTTGAAGATAAAAACTGAGTGATGTTGTAAGGAAATCATCGTATTCTAGCTCAGTAGATACTCATTTCTTTATAGACGCTTTTCTTGCATCACACAGATACAAATATTGTATCTTGCCTATGGTGTTCGAAGTGGAGTAAACTAAATGTATGACGCAGTTACGATCATCTGTTTTTTCTTTACATTTATTTTACATAATTCACTCTATTTTAAATTGTGAGGAGTAATTTCTTTTTCTGTTTATTACATATACATACTTATAATCAAGTATAGTTTCAGTATTTTATTCTTACATTTTATGTATAAGTTGTTCAATTTCATTTTATTGTTCATGCGCAATATACCTAGTTTATCTTTTCATCTATTGTTGTATGACTGTTCTTTGAATTCCTTTTTTTTACAGATATACCCAGGATCTTTGTGAAAACAATTAAAAGCTTTGTAGAAGCCACCCTTGGCTGCTTATTAAAATAAAAAAAAACGTTAATGTTAATGCAGCAGGTGTATTTCTTTAACCACATACACACACTCGTGCATATACGTCTTTCTGCATTTTCCCTTTCTGCCTACCTCCCCCCATTTCTAATTATATTTATCTCTCTTTATAACTTTAAATATCTCTTTATCCACCCATCTTTCCATTTTTTATTTGAACGACGTCTGTATTTCTAGTTTCCATTGGTTCACAGATAACACCAGTTCGTTTATCAAATTCTAAACGTGTATTGACAAATATACAATTCTGATATCCAGTATGTAACACATGTACAGTAACTGTAAGCGGATAACACCAGTTCGTTTAGCGCATTATAAACGACTATTGACAAATATACAATTCTGATATGTAGTGTGTAATACATGTACAGCAACTATAAGCAGATAACACCAGTTTGTTTAGCGCATTATAAACGACTATTGACAAATATACAATTCTGATATCCAGTATGTAACACATGTACAGTAACTGTAAGCGGATAACACCAGTTCGTTTAGCGCATTATAAACGACTATTGACAAATATACAATTCTGATATGTAGTGTGTAATACATGTACAGCAACTATAAGC
>NW_013666079.1:405631-420998 GCF_000517525.1 Limulus polyphemus
GTTTAGAGCATTCTAAAAGACTATTGACAAATATACAATTCTAATATGTAGTGTGTAATACATGTACATCAACTATAAGCAGATAACACCAGTTTGTTTAGCGCATTCTAAACGACTATTGACAAATATACAATTCTGATATGTAGTGTGTAATACATGTACATCAACTATAAGCAGATAACACCAGTTTGTTTAGCGCATTCTAAACGACTATTGACAAATATACAATTCTGATATGTAGTGTGTAATACATGTACAGTAACTGTAGGCACACTTATGGAAGGCATTATTTAGCTGGTGTGTGTTAAGTAGCTTTTACTTTAACCCCACCATTGTTCGGTAGCTTTAAAAGATTTAGCTTTTCAAATCCTGCCTAGTTTTGACTTCATGGGTACAACATATCTTCACTCCAGTGTCAAGAAACGTAACACAACAGTTTGTGAGGTAGCGGCTGCTTCGTTAGAGTTTTACATAATAAGCACTGAAACACCTTACCTGTGCAGACAGTTTCTTGTCCGGTTCCAATTAGAATATCAGACAAATGGTTTTTATGGTAAGGTGGCTTCACCACTGTTTTCTCCTTTGCGATAAAGAAAATTTGTTGCTTCATTTACGAGCTTCAACGTGAAAAAGGGGTAAAAGTACCCGCGATCTTAAAATGCATCAAGCTCCGGTAGCGAGCCCCCCCTCTCCTCCTCCCCACAGCTTAGCTGGCGCGGATGTAGAGTAGACAATTAGAGAGCCGAGTTCCCGAGGCAGACCATGCTGCGGGACGCAGAATTAGCGGTATCGGTTCTATGCGGATGTATAATCTGTACAATACGGTCGTGGCCTGACCAAGTCGTAGATTCACGATTCTCCCGCCAACTCCCAAGCTTTGTGCTTCAGAAACCTTTCTATTCTCCAGCTGATTTGTTGTTTTATTCCGTAAATAACCTTTACACTTTAAATTTTAATAAAGATATATTTTTGAAGTTTAAAATCAGCTCGTTTGTCACCTCTGACTAGTAAAGTGTCATTATTCTGAATTTCTGACCAAATCTCTAAAATAAAGAGCCTCTCGTCAGTCAGTTGACTGAGGGTTTTCATCGGTGACGTTGTTGAACAATTTACATAATATCTCGTGCTTACATACGCTTTCGATGACAACATTTCTAGAATCGTTTGCTGCTTTAAATAACAAATGTATAAAGATCAAATTTGCTGTGTTCAAGAATCTGAAAACTTAAACTCAAGATCTATTTATCTTACTTCGAATCCAAAATTGTAAAAGTATGACGACGTTTAGGATTCGGATTTACCATAGTTTCGTTTAACTTTTTCTTAGCAAGGCTTAACTTTTCAGCTGTGTGTGTGTCAGTTGTCTTTATGCAGCTCCTTGAAAATAAGTTAAACCCCATATTCAAAGTAACTTGGAAATCAAGCACCAAATTTCTATAAAATCAACTTCAGAGATGGCACGATTGATGCATTTTAAATTATTCAAGATATAAACTGTCAAGAGATAATTTGGTATATAATCTCAGTAAACATAATATTAATTTTCTTTACAAACAAACTAAATATTTTCTATCACATTTAAACCTGCAGACGTCTAAAGACAAATGAAACACGTTAGTTCATGTACATACACACATACACATTAAAAACGTTCCGGCTGATTCCCATTGGATTATTCAGCCATAATTGTTGGCCCGCCAAGTAATAAACTCTACTGGGAATGAGGTTTGTAGGTGGAAGATAGATAGAGAGCTGCTGAATCGTCCAATTATTGAAACCAGTAAGCTATAGCACCAACAAAGTAAATATTAATTTGTTCTGGAGTATATACGTTTGATCAGTGCCATATTGGCGGGTATAAGTAAACGAAACCTATACTGCACTTCATAATTATATTTCATTTAGTATAACATCAAGGATTCTTGTATAGACAGACGCTACATTGACCTTGGTATTGATAAATTAGCATAGTAAATGCCTCTCTCCCTTTTTGGGGTTATGTGTCTACTTCTAATTTTAAATTATTTACCATTAGCTGGAACTAACAAGCTATCGACAGCTAGCACGTACCTATAACAATAATCCAATCACATAGGTTGCTTACTCGTCGATAAGTCTGTAAGGTGATCGAACTTTATATCAAAATCGTTGTCTATTTTTCATTCGATTTGTGCCCCCCCCCCTTCCTCCAGTGGCTCAGCGGTAAGTCTGAAGGCTTATAACGCTAAACTTCGGGTTTCGATTCTCATGGTGGGCACAGCAAGATAGCCTGCTGTGTGTTGATTTGTGCTTTACAACAAACAAATAAACATTCGAGTTATAAAACCAGTTTATATTTATCATCTAACGTAATAAAAAAGAAATATGTAAACAGGATAATAGATACACCGTACCTTAAGCATGCATCAATAAAACGACAACAAACAAACACTGAAGATGTTTATTATAAAATTCATAACTGCGCAAACAACATTTTAAAACTTTTTATACTTGCTTCTTCTTGTTAACTTTAATTGATTTCTTTGACAAACGGTGACTCCCACTACTTGGAAACAACCAACTCAAAACCTGTTTCGATCCCATCTTTAACTCAAACACAAAGATAATAAAAACCACCATAAGAATCAGAAAATTAAAGCCCCTCATTTCTGGACATTAATGTGCTTTCCAAATCAGGTTTTACCCAAACTATAAATGAAGATTGATGTTGCTTTCAGTTTTCCAGAAGGAACATAAATCATGGAAAACGAAAATAAAGGAAAGAGAATATGCATGATCCAGTGTTTAATCAAATGAGTTTAGTTTAAACATTTTCTTATCGGGGATTCCCCTCGGGCTTGAACAATTGTCATTTTGAAGAGATAACCGGTTGTAAAAACAGGTTAACGTAGTTTGGTTTGTTTTTTTCTCATTAGAAAATCGTTTTTTAAAATCCTTCCAAATCTTTGGTGAAGAAAAGGCTTTGTATATCGTTTTGCAAATTTAATTTAAACCTATTTTACATGTTCCGCTGTTAGTATTTGGTATTAATGGCAAAGCTTTAAAGACTATCTCCCACCGTCGCTTATTTTAAATAACTGACCAGAGAGAAGACAGCCAGTCGGCAGCAACCGTCAGTCTTATAACACACTCACAACTTGAAGGGAACATTTCATGGTATTGCACGGAATCGAGCCTGCTAGCCCTCCAAAATCTAAACTTCCATCTCAGAGCCAACCCGCACCCGAACCGCTGTTAAGGGGAAACATTTTTCTTTCCTCTCTGTTGGTGCCGGTATTACAAACTAGCTGACGTACCCGTTCAACGCATGGGGAAGATATAGAACCCCTTGAGAGTGACACAAAGGGACCAAATACAAACATCAATTTTCATAGGTCACTCCCCGGGGATGGGGAGGTCTAAGGGTACGTGCCAGGTTCGGTGACAATAGGTCCATCGGTTCGCTAGTTATAAGCGGACACACAGCACGGTTTTGTCAAATAATAGTTCAAAAATTACATGAACACTTCTGAGATGTATGACTATCTACAATCATTTGAAGTAAGCTGTGCCCTTTCAGAAATTCACGATTGTAAAAACTCTTAGTTAACGTGAATGGATATTTGCATAATTTGAGGATACCCAACTGATGACCAATGGCAGTGTGGTCATAGAAGATTTTTGTAGTTTGCCTGTTACTGATAAATGAGACTATATACTATTAATTTTGATTATTATTGTAGAATTTTAGCAGCTCTTCTGGTAAAAGCTATGACATCGTTAGTGTACGTGATCATGTTTCACTTATCTAGAGATGCGAAACGTTATACATAGAAAATAATTAATTCCCACAAAAAGGTGTTTCAATAACTTTAAATAATTAACGTGAATACTGATAAATTTTCACATTTTTTTTTAAACTATGAAGTCAGATATGTAAGGATTTCCTTTCGGGTGAAAGTAAACTTAGTCAGGTACTTAAAACTAAAGATACACCTATAAACATCGCAGTTCTTTTGCCAAAGGCAGAAAAAATTAAAAACTTAATTCTACAAAGAAAAACGTCCCTATTTAAATACAAGGTACAATCTCCAATTAAAAAAATATTTGTATCAGGATAATACATTCAGTGTCCATATGAAAATGTCTTAATGATGTATATATGGACACGTTCAAATATTTATCAGTTGCGAAATATAAGTCAATATATTGGATTCTCACACAGGCAAATAAATAAATAAGTTAGGGGGTGTTAGAAGATTTTGATAGCCAAAACAAACTTGTGGTTTTTCACCTGATTTCTTTTTTATTTGTTGGTCATGTTATATTTATATATAATTCTCCTTTTTAAATGGAATTTCTGGTATGTTAAATCCTAAAACTGTTAGTGGTTCGTACATAAATTGCCATGTTTTGGTATGAGCTTTGAACAAAAGAATATCCACTACACTAGTTTCTCATACGTGAATTTAGGGTTCGATCTCTTGTTTGTAAAAATACAATAAAACTCCCAAAATTTAGTTTTTATATTAATTAAAAGTCTTTCCTAAAAAAAGCTTCTTTTGTTCATGACTTTTCCATTTTGAGATTGATTTGTACTGTAAAAATGGTTTTCAACACCATGTTCATGACATCTAGGACACACAGTGCATTAAGTAGAAACAGCAATAAATCTTCTTCAACTATTGCTTATGAATTTCCTTGGCTGAGGTAACTTTGCAAAAGAACAATGGTGTAAGAGAAGAACCGATGAGCAAAGTGTTGCATTATTCGAAAGCTCTAATGCTAAATCAACGTTGAACGGCAATTTTAATGCTTTATTAGATTGGTTGTTATTAACCACAAAGCTACATAATTGGGTATCTGTATTCTGCTCATTGCGGATATCGAAACCCGAATTTTAGAGTTGCAAGCTGTGAGACTTACAGCTATCGTGGGGCGGCTACTTCTAGTGCTTTTTATCGTTTGCCTGATACTGTGATGACCAAAACATGCACTAGTTTCAGTACGAGCGGCTCCCGATTTTAGGGTTAAAACACGTTATCAAACTGTAAGTTTAAACTTCTCTCCAAAAATAATACTTCAAATGAGAAAACGGTAAACTAAAAAAAAAAAAAAAAAATAAGCACAAATTATTCATTAAATATAAACTTTAAATAAAATAGAGATATAAAATTAATATCTAATAAAAAATAGCCCCCAAAAATAGTTTTAATAGTTTCGGAATTACACACATTCCGTCAACAGTATTCTATAAGAAAACAAAGGCACAAGTACAGTATCAATTATATTATAAAGCAAACGTTTTTTGTTTGTTTACAGAATATTGATGACAAAAATTGTGTAATTTGTGTTTAATAAATATGTTTTCGCTTTTGCTTTCGCAAATTTATTTTTGAACGAAAACATTATTTTTGGAACTAGGATCTTTGTTTTCCACTAACAGTGCACAACTTCTCACCTGATCATCTAGTTTTTTGTTTTATCAATCTCCAACATATTTGGTACAATATTGCCATCTATTGTCTTTTATGCGAACTAAAACACTATTGTGTGCCATTTTCATAATATGTTTATACAGCAGGAAAACCGAAATTTAAAAGTTAATGTTTTAAATCTTGTATCAAAATATGCAAAAATTTGTTAATTTTTGTTTAAATATATTGGCTAAGAATATTTCTTTAGAATCTGAATATTGGCTTCTAAAGTATCACATACTCGATTTTACAACTCACTTGTCGTATTTGCCCGAATATAATGCGCACTTAATTTGGAAAGGATAAATTGAAGAAAATTGTTTTTTTACACATTAGTTTACAAAATGTATTGAATTGTTTATAAATACAGTAAACAATTATCAAAGTATTACACCATTTTGGAAATATTTCTTTGACATTTTTTCACGTGTCGATTTTACAACATTTATTAAAACGTTTATACGTGGTAAAACACTAAGCTAATCATTCATCGTCACATAAATCTTCGTCATCGCTAGAACTGACACTACCATCAGATTTGCTTTCTTGAACGTTTGCTTCATCTTCTTCTGATTCCGAGAGCATGTCATCATCCGTCCCATCCATTGGATTGGATATGAAACATTTTTGAAATATTTAATGATGCTTTAATGATTTTCGGTGGTAGTTTCTAGTAAGATACCTATCAAAAGTGAACGTGCACGAATATAATGCGCAGTCAATTTTTCAGAAGGTATTTGGAGGAAAAAAGTGCGCGTTATGTTCGGGCAAATACTGTAATAAAGTTTCTGAAGGCTTTAAAATACGTATAAATTATACAACACGGAAAATGTCCACTACTATACGAATTATTTTAGCAAAAATTCACTTAAACTAATTGAAATGTGGTTAATCGTTGTTTTTTTTTGTAATAGTCTAATAAAATAAATAAAACGTGTTTACAGAAAATTATATTTTTCTAACGAATCAAGTTTCACCACTGCCTGTTTTATGTTTGTCGCAAATACTCAAACACTTGAGTACACATTTGATAATGGTAATCTTAAATCTGCAGCAAATTCCTCTTAAACTGGATATTACAGATTATTTTTGAAGTTTCTGAAAACACGCTCCGGTTCTGTTATTCTGTGGTGTTTGGATCCTATTTCCAAAACTAAGAAAGTAAGCCACATACCTATTTTAATGTTAATTTAAATCCAATCCCACGTTAATGTATGACGCATATATCTACTGATAGACTTTCATGTAAGTGAGTTTTAAATGATTAAAATTGTAGAACGATATTGCAATCCAAGAACGAATCGTCTGCAAGTTCATCTCGTATTTTAGAAATTCAAGAGAAGCCCAAATAAGTGAATGAATCCAACTTTTATAAGAAACTGTGCAAAAGAGGCTGCTTAGAACCAGCCTTCTCATTAGAAGTTGTTGAGAAATAGACTTTGGTTGGAGCTGTCGCAAAGTTCTCAAAAAATATAACTAGCTTTTTCAGAAGAAGTGAAAAATTTGAAAGTTGGTTTCGAACCCATATATGTGCATAGCTTAAAAATGTTAGTTTTGGCTTTCAAAATTTCTAACTTCACAGGACAGTGTAACATCCTTATAAATTATATATATATATATATATGTGTGTGTGTGTGTGTGCGTGCGTGTGTGTAAAGCTAACAGTCTGATCTTACATTGATAATAATGTATGTTGATAATCACCTGAAAAGACGAATAATTATCGAATAACTAATTAAAAGGCAACGTTTTGTATTCATACAGTTAAAAGTTTGTGGAAGCCGCCAATGGCTTCCACTTATTACATGTTTCGACGCACTTCTATTTAGTTTTCAGGAGTGATTTACAAGACAATTTCTCCTGAAGACGAAGTCGAAGTGCGTCAAAACGTGTAATATGTAGTGTTTTTAAACGGAAGTCGTTGACGGCTTTAATAAACTTTTAGCTGTGTATGTGTGGGTTTATTTCCTAGTAAAGCCACATGGGGTTATCTGCTCTGTCAACCGAGGGGAATTAAACCCCTGATTTTAGCGTGGTAATTCTGTAGACTTACCGCTGTCCCATGGTGGGACAATCCTTTTCAGATTCAGACAAGAACATCCAAATGAGAACTGAAACAGATCAACAAATAGTACACCTTGCAATAGTAATTCCTATGAATATTTTATCCTGAACCACTTGTATTGATTATGTCAGTATTCTTTCTAGTACGAGACGAAAGTGCACAATTTTTGGTTTACAGCTTCAATCCTCGATTATTATTCACATGCACGAATAAAGAGCGGGAAGTGGATGTTGGCCACGTTTCTACGTATACAACGTTTACAATAATGGAGAGGGCGTATGTGCACGTTTGAAATATGATGTTATTTAGCGAATAACCACGGACCAGAATGGGTTAGGTTGACTTGTTTATGATCAGCAGATGACCCATGTGGATCTACTAGGGAGAGGGATCACAAAGAGACACACTTGTACTTGTTAAAGGCCACTCAACGGTTTTAGTATAACATTACATCTTCAAACCAAACATCGTGTCCTGATCCCCGAACTGTACCCTGATAGTATCGCTCTTGTTTATTTATGTAACTGTGTGATAAAGATATAAAGATACTGCTTCTAACGTAAAGTCTGGTTCTGCCTATTTTCCAAACAGAATTACAAACCCGTACGTCTGTGTGACTAAGATATGTACTGCATGCTGCTTCTAACACAAGTCTGGTTCTGCTTATTTTTCAAAAGGGGGGTTACAAACATAGAAAATGCAATTGTTAAATGCATTAATATGCGATTGTTTATAAAACGATTTTTGGAAAAATTCTATTATAATTAGCTATCAAATGAATCATTTTGCTTTTTTAAATTTTGAAATTAGTCGTAAAAAGTATCTCTTAAGACTCGTCTGAAAAGTCTGAGAGTTATTTGGCAATGGTAACCGCTTTCAAGTCTTAGAGCTTCAGGAAACAGAAAGTTATAAACTTCAAGTATTTGAAAACAAAGCTGACTTTTAGTGGAGTGTCACGTGAATTAAGTATGTAAATATATTAATAAGAATAAACCGCGGTTTACTGTTTCCAGAACAAAGCTGACTTTTGGTAGATTGAAACATGAATTAAGTATAATAATGTACTAACACTAACATCTCGCGGTTTACTGTTCACTTAAATGTTATCACCAAGGTTTGTTTTCTTTGGCAATTGGAAACATTTAATTGCCATGATTCGTAGAATTGAATTTAAAAAGTATATGAAAACATTTGTTGGAATAATCTTTAAATCAGGATGATCAAAAATAACTTTGGCTGTTCACGTACAGAAAAAAAAAGATCAACATCTGGTAATATCCAATTACACAAATAAAAGCATTAAATTTGCTTAGTTTATCCACTGTGAGTGTTAACAATTATTCTATTTTTTTACTTGAACTTTATATTGGGTAATAAATAAATAAACGGAGGAATAATTTGTTAGTTTCAATAAGGAAACTCCGAAAATATGCATAATCTATTTGATAGAAATATGTTTTAATCCCCACTCCCCCTTTAAATAATAAACTATGGACTTGAGAGAAAACATTCACAAGTATATGTTAATAAAACATAGCTTACATTCAGCAGTCAATACATTAAATAGTTTAGTGATTTGGGTAGAGGGACTTCCATAAAATACGGTTTATCATGTGCACCTTAAGTAAGTGGACTAGTGGATGGTAGAACTGTGTATAACACGGGTGGTGTGCTTTATGAGTCACCTTTTTGAAAATACGTGAATTGTGTTGTTCGGCAAGTTTTGAAAAGTTAGTGCTGCTAAATGTGAAATTTTAGTTACGATTGTCAACATTATGTAAGCTCAGCATGTAGTAGGATCAGCCCAAGTGGCATCTAGTAAGATGGCTGCCTCATCGCCATGGAAACGTCAGCTATAACTCTTCTCACGCGTGTCTCCTTCTGTGTCGACTGTCAAGCGGGCGTTGAACCGCAGAAACATAGTCACCACCCCGACAGATGGAAGTCTTGCGATGGCCGCATCCACAGGCTCATCTCTGTCACCCACTCCTGATCCTGCTCTATAGTTCGCGTGCCATTTCCACTAAGTGGCCATCTGGGAATCTCTCCTTGTTATAGCGAGATAACTGCTAGATACTTAACATTGTATAAAGTTCCTATAGCATCACAAGATAATGTATAGGTTTTGGTAAATTGCACTTTATTACCAACTGTTTAGAATTCTAAGGTGTGGAGTCGAATAATGTTTAATACATAGTTAGACGCCACAAGCAGTCGAGTAAGTTACAAAAGAATTAATTCATTAATCAAAGGCTCCTATGAACAACCTACGCTTCTGACTACTTTGTATGACAGAACAGGTCGAGTGTGGCTTACACTGCATGGCTAACGTGCCGTGTCTTGTCGCGCTGCAGATCGGAAGATCCAAGATTCGAGCCTGGTATATGCTACTGACATACTTCGCACTTTCAGCTGTAAGCGCGTTATATAAATGACTTTAAATCATGCTATTCAGTTAAGAGTGGGCGTGTAGGTGGTGAGTGAAGTTGACAAAATGCTATTCTCTCTCTTGTTAGTAGTTCAAATCCAAGGACAGTTATGTCTGAACCTCGTAGTTTTTATCTAGCCGCTTAGCCCATGTATCGCACTATGTCCCATTCGGGTTGAAAACATGCCATAAGTTCCATAAAATAGTTTGCTAAATATAGAACAGGTGTAAGAGCTTACAGATAAAATTATGGTAAAAATATAAAATCTTACTCGGAACATTTAAAGATCAGCTTTCTACGTGAGTCGAGTAGAAAGTCTAAATGTCATACCAAGTTTCTGCAGCTATCAAACAACGTGAAAAATATAGAGGTACGAAAGACTTGACATAGCTTTTTCGAACTTTTTCCTGATATGTTTTTACAGAACTTAGAAGCTTCATTTACTTCCCAAGATCACGCTGCTATATTACAATCTAAAAGTTTAACCTTACTCAACCGTTCATTCAATCTCAAGAAGATAAGTTTAGCACGTGCTCTTACTTTACTTCATACTCTTTCTGTAATATGTTAAAATGATTTTATGCAAAGATACATATCGTGTCTGACTGTAGTGTAACAGTATTCAATCACGAATATATTAACCCACAAATTGTATGTCAACAATATCTGAAATATAGGTCTGATATAATAGTACAGACACATCCAAAAAGACCACTAATGGAACTGACAACGCGCATATAGAGTGGTTGACATATTATTACTTTCTTCCTTACTTTTAATCATAAGTTCTTATGATATACTGTGACCATAGATCAGTATGACTGAAATATAGTAAAGACCTACCTATCGTAGGTTAACAGCGTCTAGAATACAGTAATTCCACACGTAGAGAAGACAAATATACTGAGATACTGACCTCAAAGTCGTAGACAGTGAAAACTGAGCTGTTAAAAAGTACCATACATTAGCAGTGTAAGGAAATAAACCATTTAGTTCTGACTGTAAACCACTTGCGTGGCATGTGAGAGATTCCAGGTTCAATTCTGAGATATGAACTAGAACTATAATCTACATATCAACATCAACAACGTCTAGAATATAACAGGTTCAGAGGCAAGAAGAATCAAAATGAAAGAATATTTTTTTGAGAGATAACATATGAAATATGTATATAGAAAGAGAAATATTACCAATATTACACGGTGTTGAATACGTTATATTAAAACGAATTCGAATATGCAAATCAGCAAATCACGTGACAAAAACAAACAATATAAGGTTGCCATGGAATGACATTTGTCGAAGCTCTGTATTGACGTTTCGTAGATATTGTTAAACTACCAAAAATTTATAAATTTTGGGAAGGGTATGTAACAGTCCTTTTCCGACGCAAAATATTCCTACACTCAGATCTCAAATACGTATTCAGCTCATGGACTTATAATTTCTAGGATAGGTATATGTCTTTTTCTTAGTGACATTAAAAAAGCAAAGGAATATGAATTAACTTAGAGCACCAGTACCATTCAGAAAGACCAACGAGTCATACCCCTCGTCATGATAGGCAAAGTGCGGCGTCTTCCGATGGGTCAGTGGTTAGTTTAAAGGCTTAAACGCTAAAATCCGGGGTTCGATTCCTCGTACTGTACAAAGTGCAGATAATACATTGTGTAGCTCTGTATTAAGAAAACAGTAGGTGAGAATATGGTTTAAAAATTTGAAAAATTTAGTGTCGTTAATTGTCTTAAACAAAGCAAAAACAAGTCTTAAACGCCAAACCACTTTAAAGTTATTATGTTTATTTGCCAAAGAGTGAATATATATATATATATATATATATTGCTTTAATATTATTGCGTTGTCGATCTTGTTGAAGATAGCTGTAATGGGCCTGTTGTATTTTAAACAATGTTAACAATGGAATGTAATTCTTTAAACCAGTCAAAGAATGTAAAAGCAGCGGTTTGATTGAATAATTAACCAAACACCCTTTGCTAATTTTCGGGGTAAACATAGATGTTCTTATAATCTGGCACCATAGATTTATCATGTCACATAGATATCTTCACATCTACTAATAAGAACTTCTGGGTGAAAGTAAAGAAGAGTGCATAAAAGTCTCTTAACCATTGCCGACGAAGCTTTTCGTAAAATACCATGACTCTTCGGGGCGGCTGGGGTTTGACAGATACAAAAGTGATTGAAACACTATTTATAATAGCAGACTTTTGACAACAGCCATTATAACAATCTTAATTTATAATGTCATATACATATATATATATATATATAACATTATATATATATATATATATGTATATTTAAGCAATCTTAACTAATCATGTTACAAGAATAAATCCGTATATTCTAGGAATCTAAATTAATCATGCCATAAATATATCTCCGTATTTCTAGCAATCTAAACTTATCACGTCACAAATATATTTCTGTATATTCTAGCAACCTTAACTAATCATGTCACAAGTAATATCCGTAACGTTCAAGTAATCTAAGCTTTTCATGCCATACATACATATTTTCGAATTTTTCTAAACATTACCCTTTATATTTCCCATTTTGTTCCGACCTTCTATCTTAACCTGTTACAAGATATAACAGTTTATATCCCAGTACTAGAAATTTACCCTTTTACCGGATCTGTTTTCGTGTATGATGTTCATTGATATTCATTTAGTGACTGCGGTTCAATGTTTTTTTCCACAGTCTTTGTAAAAGTAATTGCTACCAGGAGCATTTTGAAGTCATAACGTTAGTTTAGCTTTGGTTACTTACAATTGTGATTCGGAAAATCGTAGTAGGTAAACGTTGATTTGAGGTATAAAAATATAAACACGCGTCATGTCAGGTGTTCCACTCCGGGATCGTCCACCGATTATCCCACGTTTATCGCTTCAGTATCATAGTATGGACATACGTTATCCTAAGTGTATCATTCCACTAGTAGTTCATGATGTTGAAAAAAATTCGTAGGTTCAAGAAATCAATTTAACACAAAGATACGATACCCTATAACCCGAGCGCTTTTCAGTGGCAAACTATCAATTATAAATTCATATTACCCTAGTTGTGTAGTTTCACTATCAACACACATGATTCTAGATGTACCGTTGCGCTTTCAAAGTATAGACTAAATTTAGTTTAAGTGCGGTATAAGTTGCGGTATAAGCTCAGTTCATATTCGGTATGATCAAAGCAGCTACGCCTTCCTTTAGTACAGCGTGTTACTATTATCCTCCGTCACTTACCTTGAGGTGTAACTTTGCTTGCCTGCAGGAAGTCCGCGTACAGCAAGCCAAGTAGTCGTTCCGCGCGTAGATGCCGCCTTACGGGCTAAAACCTGGCCAAAGAGGGGCAAACAATTGGGTAGTATTGAGTACATTTTCAGTATGATCAGCAAAACAAGAAAGAAATCATCCAAACTGCTGTAAGGCTGCGCCTAAAGTGTACAGTTTTAACAGCGGAGAACTGTACATTTACGAAAGGATGTTTTATTAGCTCGACTCAGAGCACTGAATAAACTGTTAGCAGTATCAGGCAAATAGTCGCTCAAGACTAAAGATTAAGACAACGCGGCTTGCTCATTTCATCCGCACCTAATATTTCAGTACAGAATTTACTAAGAAATGGAGACCATGGCACCAATCTGTTCGTAAAGAGATCCAACCAGACTTAAACCAACAAACAGCCGGAATCCCGAGTTGCTACTGAAGAAACCAAGCAATCACCTTCAAAGTCAAGCGTTTCGAATGGACGGAAAAGAAAAGAATAAAATGAAATTTGGTCGTTAAATTACTGTGCAGTATCAACAGCGAGAAGTGAATTTCGCGTGTTATCAGGCGTGAAAGGAAAAGAAATATTTTTCTTGGCTGACTGAGCCGTCAGGAGAGCAAAGCCCTCCTACCCAGGAGTGATAAGCTGTTTATTTGTCGTGCTTGAAGTAATTTCTAATGAGGAAGCGCTAATCAATGCCACCAAGTTTCTCCCCAGGCTGGGGGTGCTAATCAGTGTTTGGCAGCTTCCCTTCCCAAACAAGAAACCCACAAGACGGCTCAGCAAGTGCTCTAAGATAGATAGGAGAAGTTGCATTCGTAATAAATCTAGCGAGATAGAGAGAGTCTAATCTTACCTCGATAGCAGGCCTACTTCTCCTTATCAGTTCTCTCCCAACTCAAGCAGCCGTCGGGAAAGCAGCTGTAAATCTTGCCAATAGAATGGGCGGGTGAGATACGGACTCAACGTTTTATACGCCACAGGCAAATATAATATGTTTATCAGTATATTTTAATAGCATGATCGACCGGACAGCCATATCACAACCTTGCATCTTGCCAATAATGAGGCTTCCGACATCAGTGAGTGCGCATGATCAGATGTCACGATCGTTTATTAGCAGGCGGTACATGAGTAGAGTTGGTCCAATGAACAAGCGTCCTAGCTTACGTCACTAACAAAAGAAGATGACGGTGTGGCGTCCCACCCTTAGTCCTAATGGCAAGCTGTGTAAAAGTGCTAACCTGTTTATACCTGTAGCTATAAAATGGAACTAACATTTCTTGACGCTGGACAACTCGTGACCTGCAATATGCCTGACCAGATTCTACGATCATTCGACCTGTTCACTAGTACAACAGGAAATAAAATTATAGGGCGACGAACAACCTCCTTGAAAACTGTGTACAACATTGAAGTGGACTAAGTAGGCGTAACTGTGGATTTAAGTTGTCAACTACCAAAGGTCACCTGCTACGTTTTTTTGATAAGATTCTTCTCTAACCAACAACAGATATTACGAATTGCGTTCAACTTTTGTTTATAGTGTACGGTGCAAATAATACTATTTTTAGAAAAGTTGTCAATGCTGTGCAAATAATACTATTTTTAGAAAGTTATCAGTGCTGTGCAAATAATACTATTTTTAGAAAGTTATCAGTGCTGTGCAAATAATACTATTTTTAGAAATGTTCTAAGTGTCGTGCAAATAATACCATTTTTAGAAAAGTTATAAGTGCTGTGCAAATAATACTATTTTTAGCAAAGTTATAAGTGCTCTTACCTTTTGCTATTTTATAAGAAACTACCTAACGAAAATAAGGTGTAAAGAAAGTGGAGTATTTTCACAGTCGAATTCAAATATCCACCAAATCAGTTAAAGAAGGTGGTTTCGACTCATGAACTTTATGTATGTGATTCTTGGATACATTTCACATATTTCATAAAACAATCTATTTGTATTTCGATAGATAATTAGTTTTATTCCATGTATGGAATGTATGGACTTGTTACTGCTATAAGTAATAAAAAAATAGCAAAAATTAAATATGATGGCCAGAAACAATGTAGGGTTATCCCTACATAAAACCATACAGAAATTCCTACATAAGTAGTCAGTAAGTACT
>NW_013666079.1:421288-439034 GCF_000517525.1 Limulus polyphemus
GCTTTTATTCAAACCTGAATTCATGCAGCTGACAGGAATTCAACATTTAGTTGTAGATAAAAGTTATTCATGGAAAGATTTGGCTAATTATGTAGTGATTTTTGTATGGTTTTGGGTATTCATCTCTACCTTGATTCTGTATTTTTTTGGTATTGCCATCCCTACATCATACTTAATTTTTGCAATATTTTTTATTACTTGTGCTCCTCTTTTTTTAAACAATTTCTTTGAAGTAGGTTGATAAGTGAACATTTGTTTTATTTTTATAAAACACTGGTAATATATATTGTTAATATCATATCAGTTTTGTCAGTTTCTTCATTGCACTTGTAGAATGACCTCAGATATTGATATTATACCATACAATTGGCTACAATAGATTATTAATCATCACTGGTCATAGTTTTTGACTTCTTGGGACTTAATGTTGAGGAACTTAGAGTTAGGAAAGAACATATAAAAATCTATAGCTGTATCATCCTTATATTAATGTTTGCATTTTTTTTGGCTCTGCCATCCCTACATCATTTTACATTTACAAAATGTTTTGTGACATGTGTTTTTTCCCTGACTGAAAGTTAGTGTATTCTATGGATTTATGTAATAAAATTGAATGTAATGTGTACTGATTTTCTTTTTCTCCTTCACTTCGTACATAATATAGAGGTTGGATCCTTAAAGACATTGATTGTATAGGGTAGAAAGCATTGAGTATTCTACATGTTATAGTCATCTAATGTTCATATATTATTGGCTGATAATTCCTGTTTCACACTATACTTAAGTTTTTCAAAGGAACACTAAATTTCTGTACAAATTTCACGGAGTAATTATAACATCGTTTGCACTAGAATTATGATATTTTCAGCTTAAACTAAGCCTTACCATGCTTAGTGATAGCCTATTCAAATTAATCTTAAAATGTCTTTCTTTCGTACTGAATCCAATGCGAAAACTTCACATATTTTTTGGCTGGCGTGGGAAAAGAAAAAGAAAGATGAACACGTTGGCTCTTTAGCTAGTTCCCAGTTCTTAATGAGATTGGGAGACTCACAAGACTTGATAATGGCAACTAAGTGCCCGAACAAGGTTATAAATCAACTTTAGCAGTTATTTCTTAGTATCATATATTAATAGATTGAATGCTGCAGCCATTGTTTATCGGTTCATCCCTACATACTAAGCATTACCGTGCTTAGTGATCTTTGACGTATTCGTTGATGCTTTTGTATATAGGTCATATGTATTAAATCAGTTCGTTACATATCAAGTTTTTGACATGTAGTTTAATTTTATTATTACTCGATTTTTGTTCTTTGATTAATATCTGAAAGGTCTAGTTCCCTTTAATTGATCTATGAATGGATATTTTGATAAGTGTCGGCTAACGAACTGATAAAAGTTGTGCAATATGTTTTCATTTATGACTCATTACAGTAAACCTGTTGTATCTACAGAGTGCACCTATCTATTACTAATGCAGAGTTGTTTTTCTTGAATGGGTAGGAATCATATGTTGACTTCCGAAACACGTGTTATGTGGTCAATTTCCTTTATACACATGCGAATTGTGGCCTTTATATACTCACGATATGTTTAGTTTCCTTTATACGCACTCTGTGTGGTCAGTTAGAATCATATACTTTTTAAGAGGTCAGTTTTTCTAAATATCTTCTGAAAGAAAGAAATAACAAGGAAAAAACAATATTTCAAGTTATACACTATATGTGATATCTTATAACAGTAGCAAATACACGCTATTACACTATATGTGACATCTTATAATAGTAACAAATACACGTTATACACTATATATGTGAGATCTTATAGTAGTAACAAATACACGTTTTAAATATGAATAGCTAAACGTTACAAGCGGGCCCACAATTGGGCGTTCTTCAATAATTACGCTACTGACGTTTATGACACTGAAACCCTTTATTTAGTTTGTACCGGCTTGAGAAAACGTTTCTTTCTGTGAGCACTACATAGTGTTCAAGTATTTTCACTAGAACGTTGACATAACAAATACAAAGTTTAATGTTACGAAGAAAGACATTGCAAGGGTACTTCTGGGTCACCTCAGAGAGTTATCAACAGCAATAAAAATAGCTTAGAGCAGAGGATGTGTGGCGCAAAGATATTGTTAGCTCTTACAACAGATGGATGTTATGTAGGTAATAATTTTGAACTATAAAAACAATATGTTCAAATAACCTGTAACATCCAACAGTCATAGAACGTTCGTTCCATTCCAAGTTATAGGGCTGTTTTAAGCTCACTATATATGTATATGAACGTATAGTTTTCTAGTTTATAACACACACCTTTCAGTCGCACAGATAGTACGTGCTACTAGTTCAATATCTTATATTTAGGAATGGAAGATTGACTATAACTTAAAACTCAGAATAATAAGTATAGCTTAAATCAATGTCCACTATATGTGAGATCTTATAACAGTAACAAAAACACGTTATACACTGTGTGTCAGATCTTATAATAGTAATAAATACATATATTTAATATTGCGATTGTTACATCTCTTAATGCTCAAATATATTTGAAAGATAACTGAAACTTGTTAAATTCTTAAAGGTTTGGAATAAGCAGGAGAAGCAACATTTATCATGTTTGAATAATTTTCAGATCGTTGACAGAAAATAGAAAAGTTACAATTGATGATCAATATCATGTGTACACATTTAAATAGTTTATAAAAGAGAATAACGAGAAACTGTAAATAAATATGAAAGTGAATTAATAGAATAAAATACTTGTCTGAGTACTGTGAAAGAGACAATCCGAGAATATTGTGAAAATAATGTTAATATTAGTTTTGACAGTCTTAGAAAAACTCACGGAAATGTATGAAGTGACAAAAGATGTCAACAAATAAGGCAAGCCAATACAACAATGGTAGCAATGGTGAGAGCAGAATGTGACAATGAATGTTTAGATAGAACATAGTGAATTTGATGCACCGTGTCTGAGTTGAATACTAGAGGTAAGAAAAAAATATTAATTTAACAGAACGAAGATTAATAAACGATAAAGGTTTGAAATTCAAATACATTGGAGTGGAATACTTATGTTCCATACTTTCGTCCAAGAAGTAATGTGTGGGTAAACTCTGTAAAATAACTGTAGGGCAAAAAGTAGTGTACTAGTTTAAACAAAGGTAGGTAAAAACAGAGGTAAGAGTTCTATTCAGTTTTATCCTAATATAATCTCATTGTTCACCAGATATATAAATATTCGAAATGTCCCATATTTCATGTGTTTTATAACTCTAAAAGTCTTGGTTTTTGAATGTCGAAAAAAATCAGTTACTAATAATTTGACAACTTCCTACATCAATACTATTTTCTATTGGATTCTAATTAAAGTTTTTTTTCACATTGATACATGGTGATATTACATGATACCTCATATGCTGAATGCAATATGAATGCAATAAACCAATGGTTTCAGTTTCCATGTGTTTATGATTAGTTTAGTCACACTTTATAAGAACGATGCCTCCGTCTTGCTGTCCTTGAAATTACTCCCCCCAACCCGATTGTTGATTATGTTCGAACCAATAGACACAATTACACGCCGTTGCTTGACTCCGTATTTTCCATTATAATAAGTTACTGCAAAAGAAGGGGGGGTCAATATTAAACAACCATCTTGAAAACTTTCCACAGCTTAAACTCAATTGTAGCATGTGTGACTTGACAGGTATGTGATCGAATAGGATTGCCGTGTTTCCAGTTTTTTAGCCCTAATTCACATGAAAACATACACCGAAAACCTGTAAACTCTTAGTTTGTGAACTTTCGTTAATTTCTAATCCTTATTATTTTGTGAACGGTGCTAGGTTTTTCGGTCGATGTGTTTTGTTCTGTAACCATACTACACTCTCAACGGATGAGACTGTTTCTCCCGATTGGTTTAGTTGGTTGTGGTTTCAAGGCTAGATCCGTTATTGTCCTAAACACTCTGCTATGGAAGTGTTTCTCTTCAATGAAGAACATTCAAGGTTTATTCGTTTAATGCTGTATCATATGACAGTTAATCAGGAGAGTCAGCTAAAACAATGAGCAAAGCTGCACATTTAGAAGCTTCAAGCTATCACAATAAACTAATAGGTCAATCCAACCAGTTAAACATAAAGATTCATTAGGTTAGTTCAGCAAACTGTGCAAAACCCAACCATTCATGTATGAGAGATCGTCAGAAAAGCAAAGTAAAACAGTGGATAATTCAGACAGTTCTACACCAGAGCTTAGCACGACAGCTAATTAATGTTTTTGACAATTCAACCAATTTAACATGAGATTTCACCATGATAGTTAAGAAAAATGTGGACAATACAAACAGTGGACAAAAGGGTTCATAAAGGTAATTATAAAAAACAGTGAAACCAGCTAGTTCAAAACCAATCTCTATTCAAGCAGCTAAGAACAGTAAATAGTTCGACATTACAATATACTAAAATAATTAAGTAAATCACTGAATAATCCTATTATTCCAAAATCAGGAATCAAAAAGCTAGATGAATATCAAGGTTTATCAAGGTAGCTAAACAACAGTGAAAAATCGACCTAATTGAGGTTTATCAGGCTAGCTAAGAGGGCCGAGTAGATAATATTAGCAGTGCTATGTCAAGATTCGATAGGATAACTGGATAAAAGTGTGGCTGATCCGACAAGTTTGATATCTGTGATTAATTCGGTTAGCTAAATAAAACATTGAAAATCCAAGCAGTTTAACATCATAGTTCATTAAGCCATTTATGAAAACAAAACAAATAACAACAGGAAGCAATCCAAACAGTTCAACAGTAGGGCTCATCAGGATAGCTAAGTAAAGTTGTAGACAAACTTATTATTTTATCATCAGGGTTTATTAGGAAAACTTGTTATTTTCACTATAACATAAATTCATAAGTGGGTGTTCAAAAATAGCGGATCATGTTGTTTGTTTTTTAGGGAGGGTTATTAAGTTTTATTGAACCGATTTACTTGAAAATTGATATTGGCATCTAAAGAGTCATTAAAAACATTGACCTAAGCTCAGATTTTAGAAACTTATCAGTTGTATCCTTCATATGGGTAAGGAGTACTGGATCCGTGGATTTACAAGAAAATTAGCACTGGCATGTAAGGGGTCGTTCAAAATAAGTAAGCTTAAGTTTCGAAAGTTGTATACTGGGGTTCTCAAATGGAGGATCGAGACGGTTTTGAGAGAAAACTCTCGGGATTGTTTGCATGAATTTAGATTTTGATTATCACAGACATCTAAATTGTCATTCGAAACAAGAATCTTCTCTTAGATTTCGGTTTCTCTTTTTCAATTTCTTCCCCAAATAGGGTTCAAGAGGATCTGAGGGGCTGTGAAGTTTGATTTTACTGACTTACATGCAAGTTAACATGAAAACATAAGGGATTTATTAAGATAAGTACCTAATTTTATATTTTCGAAATTTTTATTTTGGGGCCTTTAAAAATAATCGAAAGAATTTTGTGGGATCTCAGGATTGTTTGCACAGGTTTTCTTAAAAATTGACTACGATGTGTAAATTTGCCCTTTAAAGCAAAGTGTGTAATATTTTACGTATTTTTTTCCGTGAATATTTACGGTCAGTTGACCAGTAGTTAAGGAAAACAATGAACAATTTGAATAATTTAATATCTCGGTATATCAGCCTGGCTAACCAAAGCAGTAGACAATATAACATTTGTCAGACTATTTCAGTAAAACAGTGAATAAACTAATCAGTTCAATAACAAAGTTAAACAGTTAGAGAAGTAAATTCATGCTCAACAAGTTTAACATTAGATTTCGTCAGGCTAGCCAAAATAAAAAATAAAAAAACAAGTGGATAATCCAACCAGTTATACACAAGTTTTCATCAGGCTAGCTAAATAAAATACTGAACAATCCATCTTGTTTTACATAATAACTAATCAGGCTAGCTAAGTAAAACAAGTGATCAACCCAGTCAGTTTTACATAAGAGTTCATCAGTCTAGCTAAATAAAATAGTAAACAATCCATTTTGGTTAGCATGCTAGCTAATCAGGCTAGCTAAGCAAAACAAGAGGACAATACAACTAATTATTCATCAAGTTTCATCAGGCTGGCTAAATAAAATAGTGAAAATTCCAATTTTTTTAATATCATAGCTAATCAGGTTAGCTAAGTAAAACAAGTGAACAGTCCAACTAGTTCTACATCAGGTTTCACCAGGCTGGCTAAATAAAATAGTGAAAAATCCAAGTTGTTTAATGTCATAACTAATCAGGCTAGTTAAGTAAAACAATGAACAATTCAACCCTATCGTCACGAGGCTAGTAAATAATAAGTTGATAATTTAGTCATTCCAACACGACTATTCCTTAGTTTATCTAAGTACAACGGTGAACAATTCAAGATCCTTGAAAACATACTTAATTCGTTTAGTTAAGTATTGACCACGGGTTCTTTCACACAATTCTCGGCTAACACTAATCACGCTACAGATCAATAAACTAGTTACAACTTCAGACAACTCAAAAGCTTATTTTACCCGCTGTACCTTTCTTTGTGGAGTTTTCTGAAGTAGATCATTACTATAATAATGACCGATAAATGGAATTTAGTTGAAAACAGAATTAAAAGTACACAACGCTCAATTGGTAGATACAACGTTCTCTTCAGATATACTCAAACATTAACACTTCTGATAGTGGTAGTTTAAAATCACGAAAACATCCAATCGAAACAGTCAGAGAATAAAATTGTTTAATGATTGAAAACATTAAAGAAAACAGAAGATATTTTTTTTTATTTGCAAAGCTTCATTTATTTCACATTTGCAAAGCTTTTGCTTGAACTAATATTTTTGAAATGAATCAGACTAACATTGTAATATATTCGAAGGTTGTGAAATAACCAGCGTACTTGTTTAGTCACCCACTATAAAACTCATAGTTAAAAAGTAGTTTTGAGTAGAATAGAAAATATAAAGAGGAAAATTACAAACGAAAACAAACTATAAACAAAACATTCGAACTTTAGTATAAGTTTAAAAATTTTTGACTGACTTTTCTACCGTGACTCATTTTGATTTGAGTGGCTGGTATGTTCTGATGTGACTGTTTTGATTGACTGATCTGTTTACAACCTAATCCTATAAGATAGTTTGAATGTGCAATAAATAATATAAGGTTGATTAACGTACACGTAAGAAAGTTCGAAAAAAATCACTTTCTTGACTGTTTGTTGAATGTGGTGAATACACATCAATACTTCATGTTTACATATCTGAAAGTGATGTTACATAATAAAGGAAAAAAGACAGTTCATTATTTACATATTATCAGTGAAAACCTTATAGAACTCTAATGGTTTTCATACTTCAAAAATTTGTTGTCTTTTAATGAGAATCTCAAGAAAGATGATTCTTAAGTATGTAAAGTTGAGAAATTATTTTTTTAAACTGGGGAACGTAAGATCGATGACGTTGTTCTAATTTCTACTTAAAATTGCAAAGCACTTTCTTTAACTGGAAAAATATAAAGCCAGTGACGTGGTTCTCAATCCCACGTAAAGTTATAAAGCCCACTCTCTTTAACTGAAGAAACTTAAGATTGATGACGTGGTTCTAAAGTCTACCTAAAGCAGTAAACTACTTTTTTTAACCAAAGAAACAAAAGACTTTTAACATGGTTCTCAATCCCACGTAAAGTTATAAAACCCATTCTCTTTAACTGAAGAAACTTAAGATTGACGACGTGGTTCTAAAGTCTACCTAAAGCAGTAAACTACTTTCTTTAACCGAAGAAACAAAAGATTCTTGACATGGTTCTCAATCCCACGTAAAGTTATAAATCCACTTTCTTTGATGACATAAAATACAATATTTGTTTTATTAACAACGAGGATAATCTTCACACCGCTGTATTGAACGATTACATCTCGGAGTTTATTTCGGAATCACTAAAACAGACTTACTCGACTTTAAAACTGACAGTTTAATGGAATTTATATGCGTAGAGATTTTCTATTGAACAATATTTATTATCGTTGGTTTCAAAACCATTGGATTTAGGATAATCTTTAAGTTCCATGAAAAGTAACTAACATTACTCCTATTAGCTCGTACACGTGTATCTCAATAATTACACATCCTAATGTAATACCTTAAAATTAAACTGTTCTTGAAGTTACATAAAGGAAAATATGATTTAAGTTTTACCCACTTTTATTTAATAAAATTGGACATTTTTTGGACTCATATATATTTTTTTGGGGTTCTGACCAGCTATTGTTTCCATCAGTTTAATTTTTTTTTTGCTCTCTATCTCATTCCTTAGCAAGGTTTCACAAAATGCTAATCCTACTGCTTTCTGTGATAACCACTCTTTCGTTAAAACTGATGTTTACTTTAAGCTCTAGGTATTTTCTCTTTATATTTATTCTTGGAGCGTGAATGGAGTAAATGGAGATTTTTTTTAAAAAATCTTTCCGAACAATGAATACATCGTCAAGATTAATTTTCCATTTCAATAGACCATTCGAAAACTCCGTGGGAAGGAAAGTGGATTTATTGACAATTCACACATTGTGAGGCGATTTCTCAATTTATCCTTCGAGCGAGTGACTTTTCTGCCAAATGCGACTATAGCTCGCATGGTGGTTAATCGGATTTCAATCCAATCTAAGTAGTTGTTTTGATAATATTTAAACAGTATTTATAAATTAAGCACTTTTTTTTTTGTCTAACTCAAGTGTTCTTCTGTAAATAATAACTGTGTAGATAGACAGGCTTATATGCGATTTAATTATATATCGTTATGATTTGCTTTATAGCTGTTTATTGGTATTAGGTAAAAAGCGTAGCTATAAATGTATGTACATCTAACCATAAACGGAATTTCTATCACATTTGTCCAGAAATTGTTTTACTGTTACTTAAATTGTTTACATATTTCAATTCCACTTGTTCAGTTCCAAGGCTTGGAAAAATCAGCGAGGAAAGAAGACCCTGTTGAGCTTGTTCAGTTCCTTTTCTATTGAATTGTGATTTTTTTCAGCTTTTTCTGCTCTCTGTTTCTGTCTTTCTGCTTGTTGCGTATTCAACTATGATAACAATTCAATTTAATCTATATTGTCTGCTTTTTTTGTCACGTATCTAATTATAATAATAACTTAATTTAATCTATATTGTCTAATCCTTGTGTCGCGTATTTAACTGTAATAAAAACTCAATTTAATTTATATGGTCTGCTTCTTGTGTCTCGTATTTTACTGTAATAACAACTTCATTTAATCTGTATTATCTACTCCTTGTGTCGCGTATCTAACTGTAATAATAACTCAACTTAATCTATATTGTCTGCTCTTAGTGTCGCGTATCTAACTGTAATAAAAACTCAATTTAATCTATATTGTCTAATCCTTGTGTCGCGTATTTAACTGTAATAAAAACTCAATTTAATTTATATTTTCTGCTTTTTGTGTCTCGTATCTAATTATAATAACAATTTAATTTAATCCATACTGTGTACTCCTTGTGTTGCATATCTAGTTATAGTAAAAACCCAATTTAATCTATATTGTATGCTCCTTGTGTCGCGTATCTAATTGTAATAATAACTCAATTTAATCAATATTGTCTGCTCTTTGTGTCGCATACTAACTGTAATAAAAACTCAATTTAATCCTTGTGTCGCTATCTAAATGTAATAACGAGTCAATTCACTGTACATTACTGACTGTAGAAAGCAAGTATATTTGTGATGAAGTGGCATGGTGCCGAAATAATACATTGGAAGATTATAATTCCTTGGTTTAAAACTTGCCAACTGAAGATACTGGGAAGGAGATAAAGATAATCCGGATTTCCACACTGGTTTGCATTTTTAAGGAAAAACTGACCAAATTTTTAATCCATTCAATGTCAGGTCGATGAACCTGTTTTATGTGTAATGTTAGACAAGAAAGTTATATTGACGACATGACCTACTTGAAACATCATTCAACCACATATTCCATCCGAAAACCAATCTTCACTCATAATTTTGCTAATGGAGTAGAAAACATATTGTAGGGGGAACAAAACATTGAAGACATCAATTCTTTCCTAACTTCTACAACACAGACTTCTAATACAACATATCGTAGGCATTTATTATGAATATTTATGCTATCCTCTTCCGGAAATCCTTTTAAAGTGATAACACATATTTGTAGTTTTAAGTAACGTTTATAGAGGATTAACGTAAATTATACATTACACAGATCAGCACACAATATCTTAACGTTTGCATTTTAGTTTCGACATTAGAGTCTATAAATTTGTCTCTCTTTCATTTTGTGAATTCATGTTGAAAATATCGCTCTAATGTTCTAAAAAATATTCACAAAAACCAGAAGTTATTAGCATAATTTATTACTGAAGCTAGTCCCACCTTATTAGAGAGATGCTTTAGGCCCATCGCTCTCCGTGGAACTAAGCCTTCCATCGTCGGCCTGATGGGCGCGGTTACTCACTATTGCCCAGCAACGAAATTTCCATTGTAGCAAGCTTTTGTGAAGAATGTCGAGACCAATCTTAAACCATACATCTTAATAAACGTTCTACAGATCTTCCAATGTACATGAAAATCGACTTCCAAGACCGTGTTAAAGCGGACTAAAAGCACAAAAAAACCATTGAAACTACGTCGAAGGACTTGACAGGTATGTGGTCGAGTGATATTGCTGTGAATCCAGTTTTTTCGACTGTCTCTACCTCTTTCATTAAAACAATCGTTCATCGCGAGTCGTGGCTTGAAGGTTGTGAACCTTTGGTTTACAGGAGTTGGTCGTTTTCATTTGATTTTGTTTCACATCGTGTTACTGGCAATAAACGATTTTCTTCGCTTCACCATGGAATAATTAGCTTCTTTCGTAAGCATAGTTTTTCACTTTGTTGTGAGTGTAGCTCCCATTCGCTTAGTATAGGTATGGCTGCTCTTGTTATCCTAAATGCCCTGCTATGCGAAGTTTTACGTTTCCACGAAGAATACTGAAGGTTCCCTTCTTTAGAAAGCTGTCGTTGTACTCTACACCGTTTAACAATATCGTTATACGAATGTCCTTTCTTGAAGATGCTAGTGACATACACACTCCAGCTATAAGATTATACTTGGCGAGAATACACTGCCAAATGGCCATGAATTCTTTATGATCTACATACATATGCACTGAACAACTCATCTGTGGCTTCAATGCATTAGGGTTAACCCTCTGTAGTTCAAAAATAACTTACTGTACTTCATTTATTTCAAACTGTTCGGATATTTCAGTATTATACTAACGTAATTGAAATGGATCTACAGTTTTCTTATGGTAGTTAAACCACGCTTTTAAATTAGCCTTTAAATCGTAAAGTAACAAAAGTGAATTCAAACTCTAGATAGATTGGCCTGCTTTAACACTAATAGACTAACAGGTTATAACAATTATGAAATTATCGTTAGGCCCTTAACACTACACCGAAACCCTTTGATATAAGTATTTAAAGCTTCAATTTTTTTTTAGCACTTTAGCTAAAAGTAGTTCGATCACTAGTAATTGGCCCGGCATGGCCAGGTGGTTAGGGCGCTTGACTCGCAATCTGAGGGTCGCGGGTTCGAATCCACTCGCCCTTCCAGCCATGGGGGCGTTATAATGTGACGGTCAATCCCATTATTTGTTGGTAAAAAAGAGTAGCCCAAGAGTTGGCGGTGGGTGGTGATGACTAGCTACCTTCCCTCTAGTCTTTCTCGGTTAAATTAGGGACGGCTAGTGCAGATAGCCCTTGTGTAGCTTTGTGCGAAATTCAAAAAACAAACAAACCACCAATAATTTTATTTTTTCTTGAAACTAAAGTGTTTCATCATACATTTACTATTGCACAAGTGATTATTCAGCAATTCCGGAAAGTAATGCAGGAAAGTATTATTTACAGGGACATATATATTATTGTCCACCAACACAATATGCGAATCGATTCACAAATTAAAAATACGTTTTAATTCATCTCAAACACTGAGATAGTATACATATTGAGTGCTTTTCCACATTCGTGGAGACTATTATTAGTTTTTTTTATTTTCATCTTTTCCACACATAACGTAGAAAAACAAACTAAAGAAATCAAAGCCATGCTTGAAGTTATCTTGGTACATCCGACCAGATCTTTAGAAAATTTAAAACTAATTATATTTTAGTTAAATGAGCGTTAACCTGTAAAAGTTTTCAGTATTTTTTAAAAATATTATCCAGTATTTTACTTAACAGTTATAAGCTACGTATTATGTAACTTCAGTGAAAACAAATGAAACAAACTGTGTAGAATTTCCACACGAAAATCAATAATGCAAGTTAATGGTCTTCATATCCAGGTAGTTTATTTCAATCATAATAATATATACATTAAACCACATGGGTCATTAAACTGAAAATATAATCCGCAAAATTATAAAATTAATAGGCCCGAATTCTAAAAGCACAAGCAAGGAATAATATCAATGAATGGCTTGGTAGCAAGCAGAACATATAATGGCTTGGTAGCAAGCAGAACATATAATGGCTTGGTAGCAAGCAGAACATATAATTAATTGTTCAACCATTTTGAATTCTATATAAAGTTTTGGAATTGGACATAAACTATAAAACTTGTATTTGTCTAACTCGTTTTACACTGTTACATGTATTACATCATTGGATGTATTAGCGCCACAAGTATTACACCATTACACATATTACATTGTGACACGCTGCTCATTGAATACTGGTCAGCGTACCAACTTGTGGGTTAGAAAGTCAAAGTTTTGTGTAGCGATGAACACGTTTTGTTTTCTTAGCTGTGGGTACATTATACATTATTTGGCTCAAAGCCATAAAATCGCCCTTCAGGCGGTAGGTGCTGGTGGTTGGCTGCTTTCTTTTGGTCACAAACTCAAAAATATGGCTAGCTATACATGAAACTAGGTGCCTCTGACTCAACCGTTTATCTCATGTATGACATAAAGTACAGTTAAGGTTGAAAAACCAATACATGTAATCAACGTTAGTTTCTTCTGCAATGAGAATTTACGCTTAAGAATAATCAATAAATTCATTAAATTGTATTTCTCAACTTATATACAACTACCAAGTCCGATAATATAAACACTGAGCACACTGGGGTTTTAGGTCAATGTTTTTCAGACTTTCTTTGATCCAGCCTCGTAATGAAACAACATTTTGATAGATATACAGAACGAACAACGAATAGTGATTTAACTGGAAACTAACACTTGGTTAAAATTATTAGAATAGTTAATATGCAACTCTGGAAAGTTAGAAATTTATAACGCAAAGATGTTGAATTTCATCCTTTAAACTGTGCATATATGATACTTTTACAATTAAATTTGCCCTGCTGATAAACCTCGTTCGGTGTACTACAAACGAATTTCCGGAATTGAGAATACCATTTTAAATGTGCTCCAAACAAACGGGTAGTTTTATCCAATTATGGTGTACTCTATTTTCAGTATATTGTATTCAAAGTCTGGCTTTAACCTTAATTAACCCTGTTGTTTTGTAAACGAGTAAAATAAAATAAATATATTTCTGACTATATAGTTAATAATAATGGAGAATAAGTCAGAGATTAAGAGTTAATCAGTATTTATACAAATAATTACAAAATACAGAAACTACTTCTTATGTTCATATTGTCTTTATTGAAGAACTTCTTTGTGCTAATTAATTATATATGTATACGAACTATACAGATCAGAACCAAAATAATTTGAAATAACACACGTAGCAACAACTATGTATACCATACTGACTAGACATACTGAATGTTGTAAATTAGTGGCTCGGAAAAAAATTTTAACGTATAACGATTAGACTTGCATTAAATCATTGATTGGGTACCGTTGTTATTAATATTTTCGGCCGTAATCTCAATAACTTTTAAGATCATTCGGCCATATTAGAAGACATAAACGTAATGGAGCAGGAGATTTTCCTAAAATTAGATGTAATGCTGACGTAAACAGTCCTCTATATTTTAGGCTGGGAGTGGTCTAGTGGTTAGCGTGTCGGGCTGCGTATCTGAATGTCCAAGGTTCGCGACACCATCCTGCTGAACACGTTCCTCATTATGAGTAGTGAAGCTTGTTGCTAACTGGCTGTCTTCTCATTGGTTAGTAGTTCAATATTAGGGACTGCAATACTTGAACCCAAAGGGTCTCTGACCTAGCCACTTAGCCGATGCCATTCAGGTTGAAAATAGCGACACCTATTTGCATAATTTTGTGAACATTATTTTCTTAGCCGCAAAATTAATACTTTTAGTATTATTTTTGTATTTAGTGTTGGTATTATTAAACTGGTTAAATCCGAATTAAACCAATAGAAGAATTTTCTAAAAATTGGATAAATGAAAAGCTGCGGGTTGCAAGATGTATCCAATAAATCTTTCATGTTACAAGAGAACTTGTTACACAAAATATACTGTTGTTTAATAAAGTGGAAACGGTTTTGTTACCACTTTCCTTTAATTATCGGCTATTTTACCATAATATCGTTTCTTTAATTTCTTCAATAGCTTCATTAATTATCTTTTCTTTTTAGCGCTGAGCAGAATCCTGCAATCGTTGACGCTACTGAGAACAGTGTAAACGACTTTAATTAAAGGTTCGAAGATTTCGATCAACCTCTATTCACTCAAACAATTTTTCAATTGTGTACTAATTAGTATTTCACTTGAGCATTATGCTAAAAACCAAACGATCATTACTGAGTTGGAGCAGTTAACCTTAAAACAAAGAAACATGAGATAAGTCGAACGTTTACCGCACTGCGCAGGCTTGGAATCGCTTAAGAGAGGGAAAAAAAGTAGTTAAAGATTCATAAAATTCCATCAGCAGGATATGTGATAAGCACAATATCATGAACTTTGTCGCAGCATACCTATAGAGATATACTGAACTGTGCAATATGGATAATACTGCACTACCATGTGTTGTGAAAGTGCAATTATACTTAATTTATGGTGCTAGATTACAGCTTCAGTAACAATAAACCTTGAAAAGTACACCACAGGAATAAGAAAGAACCAGGAAATGGAAGAGTGAGAGATAGTAATAAAGGTCTAATGGGGTATGGAAAAAAAGAGTTCCGTAAATAATCTGCAACTCAGACTCCTAGAAATTAAACCTGAGACAATCATTAACTTACTTTGTCAGAGTACAAAAATAACTTAAGATTCACACTTCAGAATCTCTACGTTGTAAATAAATCAATAATATTGTGTTTTTAATCCTTACTCTAATTCTGATTTGTGAGTTTGTTTGTTAGGAATTTAGCACAAAGCTACACAATGGGCTATCTGTGCTCTGTCCACCACGGGTATCGAAACCCGGTTGCTAGCGTTGTAAGTCCGCAGACATAACGCTGTGCCACTGGGTGGGCCTGATTTGTGAGAACCTTAAATAAAGTTGATATAAATTACACTTCATCAACTGAAGCTAATCCACATCATGATAGTCATTGTTCGTGCAGTTCGATAATATAAACAGCATCTCAACCAGTATTTCATTTCTACCTTTTTGCCGCTGAGGAGTAACTATCTGCTAACCAATCAGCCCCCTAGACATTAAAAAGACAACAACAACATTACTGTGTCTGTCGTATTACAGCCGACTTAATCAACGACGATATTAGACGAAAAGCCTCGTCAACAGTGTATATACCTGATATCGTGTGTTTGACAATTGTTACACATTCTTCTTTACTTCCAACTACGAGAATAATAAACAAACACTTGAAATGTGGAAATATAATAATCTGCGCTAATATTAGTTTTAAGTCGTATTGGAAAGGGAGGAAATGTTCTTTTGATATATTATACGCTGAAGTTACACGTATTCTTGTTTAGTATTAATGAAAATGGACATTATTCAAAATGTGACTGAAATAGCTCATCCGGATGTTGCGAGCTTTGAAGAAACACCAAAGAATTCAACTTCCACTAACTGACTGACATGGTTAACATTGTAACTTGTACGGACCTTCCATAACAGTTATTGTGTAACATTAGCTTTTATAATTGCTTCCATACAATCACTTTAACCTGTAGCTTTCCATAGCTGAAATGGTAGAATAGCTTAATATCTTTCTTTCCATAGCTGTTACATACAAACATTTAAGCCTGTATCTTTCTTAGGGAATACGGTGCAACGTTTTTACTTGCTCCTTTCCCTACCTGTTTCATACAAACATTTACATCTGCATCTTTCTTAAGTGACACGTTGTAACATTTTTATCTGTCCCTTTCCATAGCTGTTACATACAAAATTTAAGCCGGTATCTTCCTTACGGAACACGGTGCAACCTTTTTACCTGCTCCTTTCCATAGCTTATATCCAAACATTTAAACCTGGCGCAGGGAAACATTTTCACCTGTTCCTTTCTACAGCTGTTTCATACAAACATTTAAACCTGTATCTTCCTTAAGTGACCCGGTTCAATATTTTTACTTGTCCCTTTCCATAGCTGTTAAATACAAAATTTAAACCTGTAGCTTTCTTACGGAACGCGGAGCAACGTTTTTATCTGACCATTTTCCTACCTGTTTCATACAAACATTTAAACCTGTATCTTCCTTATGTTACCCGATTCATTATTTTTACTTGTCCCTTTCCATAGCTGTTACATATAATAATTTAAACCTGTATATTCCTTAGGTGACACTTTTCAATATTTTTATTTGTCCCTTTCCATAGCTGTTACATATAATAATTCAAACCTGTATCTTCGTTAGGTGACACTTTTCAATATTTTTACCTGTTCTTTTCCATAGCTGTTACATATCAAAATTTAAACCTGTATCTTCCTTACGGAACACGAAGCAACGTTTTTATCTGAACATTTTCCGACCTGTTTCATACAAACATTTAAACCTGTACCTTCCTTAAGTGACCCGGTTCAATATTTTTACTTGTCCCTTTCCATAGCTGTTACATATAATAATTTAAACCTGTATCTTCCTTAGGTGACACTTTTCAATATTTTTACTTGTCCCTTTCCATAGCTGTTACATATAATAATTTAAACCTGTAGCTTCCTTAGGTGACACTTTTCAATATTTTTACCTGTTCTTTTCTATAGCTGTTATATTACTTTTGTTTCAGATAATACAAACGAAAAACCAAACTTTTATTTTTATAGAAAAGGAAACGATGTGATAAACTAATCATGATTATCTTTTGTGTGTATATATTATACGCTCAGATACAGGGTGTCTCAAAAGTCGGATGCCATAGGCTGAATGTATATACAGGTTTATAGAATTTGCTCAAAATTTCTGCTCTCAAAATTGGTATCTTATTGGAAGACGTTCAGTCCAGATCACCTCTTCACATTCATCAATACTCATGAACATTATGTAAAAAAAATCCAGAGAAAAGTAATATAAATTTCCTCAATATTACAAAGTCAACCAAGTTTTGGGACACCCTGTACATATAGATGTGTTATAAATTTCCTCAATATTACAAAGTCAACCAAGTTTTGGGACACCCTGTACATATAGATGTGTTATAAATTTCCTCAATATTACAAAGTCAACCAAGTTTTGGGACAACCTGTACATATAGATGTGTTATAAATTTCCTCAATATTACAAAGTCAACCAAGTTTGGACACCCTGTACATATAGATGTGTTATAAATTTCCTCAATATT
>NW_013666079.1:439163-441077 GCF_000517525.1 Limulus polyphemus
AGTCAACCAAGTTTTGGGACACCCTGTACAATATAGATGTGTTATAAATTTCCTCAATATTACAAAGTCAACCAAGTTTTGGGACAACCTGTACATATAGATGTGTTATAAATTTCCTCAATATTACAAAGTCAACCAAGTTTTGGGACACCCTGTACATATAGATGTGTTATAAATTTCCTCAATATTACAAAGTCAACCAAGTTTTGGGACACCCTGTACATATAGATGTGTTATAAATTTCCTCAATATTACAAAGTCAACCAAGTTTTGGGACACCCTGTACATATAGATGTGTAGTGATTAGAGTCGTTATGGGAAAACTCCCGATATGTATATTAACTTTGCCTTTCCCTTAGACTTACTTAGGATTCCATTTTATACCAACATTCCTCACTACACAGTAGACCAAAAAAAGGCGTTTTTTTATTTTATTATTTTAGTTTTATGCAAAGATAATTTTATATTTTTTTACATCAATCTATGGTTCTCCATCTGCTTTTCTAAGAAGGATTGGCTTGTATTTTCTCCTCCCTATTTTCAAACGGAAACGTTTTCTTTCCGCTTATTAAGATATAGATTAACGAAAGACCGACCGTCGGCGTCCAAGAAGTTTTAGTTGGTTAGGGTCGGGTTTCAGGTAAGCGACTATCGTCATAGAACACGACAGGGTCAGTCTATGCTCTGCACACCCTACGTTACATGTTTTCTTTAGTAAGGATGTACGCTTGTCTCCAGAGTCAACGAGACGCATCGGTACAAAAAAAAAAATAAAACCTTTCGTTGTGGTGCATTCTCTTTTCACATACCACAGGGTCGACTTCGGACTTTCGCCAAAGTCGGGCAAGCTGGCGCCTGAGTCCCGGCAGAACGTCGCCTACAATTCCAGGCATGGTCGCGGTTGGTTGCTCGTAGAAGTCGATACCGCTGGTAAGACGACAATAATGTTGGAGTGTTCAGTGTCTGTCAGAGAGTATTTTTTTTTTCGCCGAGCGATCGTCCCAGTGAGGCTCTAGCAGGGGATCCAGTGGACTACTTAGGCTGTTCAGCATTACTACTCCAGCAGCTAAAGCCATTTTCACGTACTGGAGACTTATCAAAAACTGATAAGAACAGTGTTCATTTGAACATATATGAAATCTGATGAATATCTGTATTAGTGTGGCTTACAAGAGAGCCACTAGATAAGTGAAAATAATTTTGTCGGCGTGGAATGAATCAGCACCCGAAAACGCTTTTCCAGAGTAACGAAACGTACAATAGTAACTTTTTACTGAATATTTCTGGACAACAAAATAAAAATAGAAATATCGCAGCTTTACAATAATCAAAATGATTAAAACCCTTTGTCTGCTTTAGTTTTCATTTGACTTCTACTAAATGACCTCTCACATTAAGCTAAGGTTTGTAACATAATTACCCAAATATCAGAAGCTTTATGAAATAATGCCTTACTAACCTAATGATACTTGTGTGGGATCATATAATCTTATCGTTGTATTTCGATTCAACCTCAATACGTTTATATAGATAAACACAAATAGGTTGTCAGATTGGGACCTATGGTTAGTCTGTGAATCCGAGAATTCATGGTCTCGATCCGTTGCCGCAAATACGTGCTTCACACTTTAAGACCATGGGCGGATGCGGTATAAAAGTGACGGTCCACTATTCGTTCAGACAAGAGTAGCCCAATTGATTATTAGTTGTTTTTGTTTGAAGACTTCCCTTTCATTATTAGCTGCTTTAGTAGGAAAACTACTAATACCTTATTAGCTGCGCTTGTGTGAAGACTTCCCATTGATTATTATCTGCTTTTTGTAGGAAACTTCAGATTCATTATTAGATGCTTTTGTACAAATACTTGTTTGTTTGTTTGTTTAGAATTTCGCGCAAAGCTACACGAGGGCTATC
>NW_013666079.1:441388-457269 GCF_000517525.1 Limulus polyphemus
GTGACGGGGATTCGAACCCGCGACCCTCAGGTTGAAAATCGAGCGCCCTAACCACCTGGCCATGCCGAGCCTACGAATACTTCCAACCGGTTATTAGCTGATGTTGTAGGAAAACTTCCAATATCTTATTAGCTGTTTTCATAGAAAACTTCCAATATCTTATTAACTGTTTTTGTAGGAACCTTCCAATATCTTATTAACTGTTTTTGTATGATGACTTCCCATATAGAACCCATATATTAGTTCCATTATCAAGTATTCGCATCTAACGTTAAAAGTCAATGCTCTGTAAACACGTTAGTTAAAGCTTTTCTGTCGAGAGTGAAGAACGTCTTGAGTGTGAACACCACACCTACATTATTTTAATATTATTTTAGTGCCATAAGGAAAAGAGTGTTACTCTTTATTTATTGAGAAAAACATAGTGGTTTGAAACTAGTAATAAATAAAAGTTCACATTTCGTTTTCCCGGCAAAATAAGACTATGTCTCACCCAATACAAATAATAAATTATGGTACAGATATCTGTGTTATTAACTTCTCACATGAGTTATCGTTGTGATATATCATTAGACCCATTGTATTTATTATCTAACTAATAGCTAATATTTATGTTTTTATACACATTCCCTTGGTGGGTCATCGGTGAGATACGGAGTTACAAGGCAAATATCAGAGAATCAACTCCCTGCGAGGGACAGAGTGCAGATAGCCCATTATACAGCTTTGCACTAAAACATAACAAGAGCAATACCAACAAACACATATTCCTATTCACTAACTATCGTTATTCAGAAAACATAGAAAATACATCTATATTTGAAGTGTCTTTTACATGTATTTTTATACCTAAGATCTTAGCAATTGTATTAAAAATTCCATGACATTTTTAATTTTATGCCAAAAACGTTGACATTTTTATGTCAAATTATTTATTGACATTTTCATACCTATGACTTTGACATTTGTATAGAAAATACCTTGACACTTTTAAACAACATACAAATGAAATAACTTATATTTCATTTCAATATAAGATAGGCACTGTAAACATGTTATTTTCAGCGCAGTGGAATTTCTAAGAATCTCAGTCAAACGACAGATAGTTATTCGGTTACTCGGGATGATAATAAAACTTCCAGGCCAGCAGCGTGCTTCTCGTTCTTAACATCGATTTTGTTTATAGTTGTGAAGACACGACACGTATTTCACGAGGCTTACATTTTGGTTGTTATCGATTCCTAGAATGAGATCAAGCTCACTCAACAAGGAGTATGTAAAAGTGAATCCATAATAATCTCTGCTGCACAGCTTCCTTGTTGTTCGTGGATTTACTTATCTGTAGAAACTTAATAGGAGTTCTAGTTCATGGAAATGCTCTGCTCTTCAATCTACTGGTGGAAGGTTTCCGTTTTGTGATGTCTTGAATAGCAAGTTAAGCAACACTGCTTGACACGAGAGAGATAGACACTACATAAAAGCGGCGATATTGATGGCTTGTCTCTTGTGAGTGTGAAATTGTGCTATCAGTTTCTATCATAAACTAGAGTCATCAAATGAATATAGACTATATGTGGTCAGCTCACGTTTCTCCCTGTTCACCGGAAGTTAGCCTGGGGGCTGGCCCTCCTTTCAGCGCTTGTTATCAGCGGACTCCAGCACGAGACACACTGGCCGCACGCGATAAGTCGCGCCACCCGCACTGTATCGTATAAACGAATACGTGATTATTTATGGTCCATCTAGCAAAAAGTAACTTCTATACACGTAACTTTCAAATCCACATTTCCTATTCAGTTCGGTATCTCTGATCGAGCATATCTAGCATTGGTCGAAACTTTCTAAAAATCACACGTGCACATCATAAAATGACGCACGTGGCCCACATGACTGTTAGTGAAGCCGATAAATATACATTAATAGGAAAGTTCAACCTATTTACATTTCAGTCTTGGAAACTAAACCTCATGCTTAGTTTTGTTATATATTTAATAAATATTGAAATGGTAATGTCTGATATATATATATATATATTAAACAAATATGCATAGTTGAGAAACTATAATTTCATGTTTTCAGTTAATTTCATGAATGGCCTTACACAATCATTTAGTAGATATTTGTTTAATTTGGGAATACGACATCAAAAATCATTCTAAACTCCGAAAAGATGAAAATTTTAAATTGGCTGGTGTGACGTCATACACAAGAAAGAGTTAATTGACGAGTGTGACGTCGAAGACAGACATGAAAACGTTATATCGACGAGTGTGGTTTCACCAGTGTTATCAGTTTTATATAAACATTAATTGTTTTTCATTTATTATAGCTTACGAAAGACTTGTTTGTTTTAGAGCAAATCTATCTGGTCAGTTCACTGCGTGGAATCGAGCGTCAGATTTTAGTGTTGTAAGTCTGTATAAACTTACGCTGTCCCATATGCGTGATTTTCATAATCGTAACTATTTTTAAGTTATAGATAAAAATCCCTTTTTCAAAGATATTTCATGCCTTTTGGCAGACAATAGTTGACTTAATTGCGAAAAAAAACAAGCGTGCATTTAGTTAACAGCTCGACTAACCTGAAAACAAGCTAAATAAACTAGTATGTAGTTTTTCATTCGATGTTAATGAAGAGACTATTGTTTCTTTCACCTAAAAATACGTACTCAGAGGTTCCTAGTTACTTAGTTACCACCTTGCTCTTAACTATACATATACTCTTATAAGATCCTACCATTCTGCTTTCAAGTAAACGTACATGTTCACACGATCCTAGTCACCCAATGTTTATCATCCTGCTCTCATATAAACAAAGACATTAATAAGTTCCTAGTCACCCAATGTTTATCATCCTGCTCTCATATAAACAAAGGCATTCATAAGTTCCTAGTCACCCAATGGTTATCATCCTGCTCTCATATAAACAAAGGCATTCATAAGTTCC
Organism: Limulus polyphemus; assembly: GCF_000517525.1. Classification (NCBI taxonomy): domain Eukaryota; kingdom Metazoa; phylum Arthropoda; class Merostomata; order Xiphosura; family Limulidae; genus Limulus; species Limulus polyphemus. The sequence continues at coordinate 444,336 of NW_013666079.1, forward strand.
TAGTCATCCAATGTTTATCATCCTGCTCTCATATAAACAAAGACATTAATAAGTTCCTAGTCATCAAATGTTTACTGACCTGCTCTCATATAAACAAAGACATGAATAAGTTCCTAGTCATCCAATGTTTACCATTCTGCTCTCATATAAACAAAGGCATTCATAAGTTCCTAGTCATCCAATGTTTACTGACCTGCTCTCATATAAACAAAGACATTAATAAGTTCCTAGTCATCCAATGTTTACTGACCTGCTCTCATATAAACAAAGGCATTAATAAGTTCCTAGTCATCCAATGTTTACTGACCTGCTCTCATATAAACAAAGGCATTAATAAGTTCCTAGTCACCCAATGTTTATCATCCTCTCTCATATAAACAAAGACATTAATAAGTTCCTAGTCATCCAATGTTTACTGACCTGCTCTCATATAAACAAAGGCGTTAATAAGTTCCTAGTCATCCAATGTTTACTGACCTGCTCTCATATAAACAAAGGCATTAATAAGTTCCTAGTCACCCAATGTTTACCGTCCTACTCTCATATAAACAAAAATATTCATAAGTTACTCTAGTCAAACAGTACTTACTTTCTGTTATGACATAAACAAAAATATTCATAAATTCTTAGCCACTCAATATTTATTCATACTGCTCTCAAATAAGTGAAAAATTCACAAAATCCTAGTCAATCCCTTTTTAGATTCTGAAACATAATTTGTTCAAATTGCATTTTAATATCTTTCTACTTTATGTGTGATCGTAGTTACTCTAGAGATTACCATCTTAAATGAGCATTAGTAAGCTAAAGTTACATCGCTTGATGCTATTAACGTTGGGAACAATATTGTACAAAATCCCTTCTCGCACGTACATTTAATAGAAAATTTACTTTTGGTACACTGAACATGTACAGCTCCCTCTTCAGGTCAGTTGGGAAACTTACGGTTGGGTTACTTCCATTGTTCGCGGTCTGTTAAACTTGTATAGAGGAAAATATGTTTGTTTCCCTTCCTCCCAGTCACACGAATCATAATGAGATGAAAATGTTACTTATCAATTTACTCAGATGGGCAGGTCTGTCATTGTGGTACGTCTCATCAACCATAAAGCTTATGAGGTTCCGTGAATTTTGGGCAAACACTAGAGTCCCGACTCGTGCTGGACGCTCTATGTCTTTCTGCCCGAAAGTTATTTTGATAACACTAAGATCGTAGAATTGGGATAATTTCTAGAAAGCATATAATAATCTGATATACTTTTCTACTCCTATTTCGTGTGTGTATATAAATATATACATAGTATTGAAAGGATTTTTGAGTTACTAGTTAGACCTTGTTCGTTTGTTTGTAATTATGCACAAAGCTACACAATGAGCTATCTGTGGTCTGCCCACCACGGGTATCGAAACCCAATTTCTAGCGTTGTAAGTCTGCAGACACACCGCTGTGCTACTGGGGGGCTAGTTAGACCTACAAGGTATCGAACAACTGAAAAATTGTTTGTATTTACTGCTTAATTCATTTTTAACGATGTTTAACTAAAACATTAGACATTTAGGAATTAACTGTCGATTGTTCTTAGATTAAAACACCAACCACAACTAGATAGGTCCATGCTTTGTAAGTTGTTATACCTTACCATGAAGAAGAGCAAGAAGGAAGTAAAAACAAAAGTAAGTTTTAACCTCTTGGTTACATTATTTTGTCTAGAATGTGAAGTAAATTTTAAACTAGGAAATCTCCCGACGAAGACAGAAAACAGCACGTAACTGTTGCTTTACCAGGGAGTGTGACCTATACAGTTATGGACAAAACGACTATCTTTGAACACCAGGGGGTTGATTCAGTTGTTAGGCTGCTGTCAAGAATATGAACAAGAAGCCGTTCGTTGCCCTTCTTCACTAAACCAAAGAAACAGTCGATCAATCACAAACCATATTCTGACAGTCTTCATCGTTTAGCGCGGTTACACAAGACTATTGACGGTACTGCGACCGGCCTACAAAAGCAAGCAGGAAAATTGTAACTTAGAACAGAATAGAACGTTTGTGGCAAACGCGTGAAAAGAGCGGGAAGCTCGCGCCCTGCGTTCTCACGATTTCACGGTGTAAATGCGTTTCCCACTTTTTTCTAAAGCTCATAAGTCGTTTGTTACACAAAATTAACCATCTCAATGGCTGCCAATACGCGTTGCTACAATTCTATCAAAATTGGCTTCTGGGCTGCTGCGACCCGTCGTTCAAAGCCAACTCAGGTACTAGAGGCACGTGCGCGACACGCGCTGCCGTATATCAACTGCCATCAACCGTCACACAGCCGACTCGATATCTGTGAGTAACTGACGCGATTAAGAGTAAGCATATCAGAATATCAAATTGGCTTAACTCGTAAGATCAGGCTGAGGACATTTAGAGGTTTGGCCTCGTTCAGTCGGGGAGACTTCTTTTGTTGGTGGCGGTTACAGTAGATAGCGTGTCGTTTTTTTCCTCACTGGACAGAGCAAATATTTGCCTGATTTGTGACTTTTGTTGTGTCACCCTTCATGTCTGAGAAGCGTCATTTGACACGCTTTTTAACCGTGAGAGGGATCCAGAGTTCATGGGAAGTTAGCGATTTTTCGGAAACAATGACTATTCTATAAAGATCACGTTGGTTATTTTGAACCAGATCAAGTGCCCCTTCTTCTTTGTTATTGTGAATTAATAATCATCGTATCTTCTGTGAAGTGGAACTCTGTATTAGGTTCAGAGCAGTGTAGAAAAATGCATGGATTTCATTGTTTGAAGGGTTTATCAAACAATCCCATTTAGATAAATAAAACAAAAAACTGAATTTTGATTTGTTATCCATGGTCAGCTTCGTAGCTGCAACTTGGCTGGTATTCGTGTAATACTTGTGTGACAGTTCTACCGTAGAATGTCAAACAGCAAAGCAAAATATTGAACAGAAATACGGGAAAAATATTAACTGAATGATGGTAATAACTATTTGTAAACTACTCTTTAATTAAATATTTTTTTGTATAAAAAAAACGTAAACAATTTTGGTCACCCTTTTCTAACTCAATTATTTGATGTATTAACCCATATAATGATTAATTTTAATTGTATTTAAATTAGATCTGTAGAAATAAACAAAGATAACTCTGTAGTATGTAGAAAATACTTATCGGCACAAAATAACAAAAAAAGTGTAGAAAAACTTTAAAAAATGGATGGTAAAATCATATTTCACCGACAATGAAAATGCTCGATAAAAGGTTTTTAAATCTAATGTATTCAAGATTTGATATATCGATTATATAAATAGATATTCTATTTAAACATTGTGATTATTACCTACCACTAACTTAAACAAACATTGGACTTTATGGATTTCAAACACCTTATATATATTCTTGTTGTACTTAAAACAGAAAGCTACGTAAGAATTGCCTTTGAAATTAAAATTATTCAATGGTCTTCTTATGTTGTTTGCTTCTCCATAACTTTACTCTTTATAAAAACAGTAGTTTGTTATGCACGATATTAATTGCTGGCGTTTAACCCAATATACACTTTACGTAGTACTTTTTTACTGTTGGTTGAGGAGAGGAATGTATGTGATGCACCTTCTTAGAGTTTTATCTTTTTATTAAAGAAGATATCAGGAGTAATTAAGCGAATACTGACTTTATTTCTAAACTAGCACAGCTCTCAAATAGTTAATAGCAAATGTACGAGTTCGAAAAGGGAATTTTAATTAAGATTACTAACGAAGCTTTATAAAGTGAAAATTATAAAGTGAACATATGGAATGTTCATTAAGGTTAGAAAATGATATTCAAGTACTAATTTAGCGATGGTCTTTATTTAAAATAAACCACCTAACCTAACCACCCCTCCCTGTGTAAAATATCCCTATTAGAGAAAGGTATATTTCATCAAGTTATAACATCCTCGAGGGATTTCCCAGCACGTTCACATTTCCTGTTACACACGCACACCAGGATACCCCCTCGTATTCTCCACTCAACAGACAATTCACTGAACACCATTGTAGGTAGTTACTACCAGCAGGACACAATCCGAGCCATTGAATTCTCTCACTAGGTGTCGTGTGTAACAACAAAGTCCGACTACGTTATGTTCCCTTACCCTTCCCTAGAGGGAAGTTAAGCTCCTCATTAAGCTCACGAGGTGTCCTCCTCGATGTCCCTACATTGAAGTTTAGTTTGTTGTTGTTGAGATAAATGAGTCTTAATTATGCTAAAGAGTGTCATTTATCTCTAATTTTTGAATAATTTTACGGATTTCTCCAAAATTTAAGAACTATAACATAATGAAAAGAGAACAAACATTTAAAGTAATTATATTTACTAAATGTACTTCTGCGGGGTCGTCGAAAGTGTTCTGTTTCAAGAGTAAATAAAATTAAAATTAATAGTAATAAATATTTATATTTCTTGTTTTTGAAGTTCATATGTCATGCTGTGTTGTAGCCTGCAAAGTACATAATGCTTTTTGTGATTCATGGCACGCTCACGTTTTACTGACGTCACGACAGTACAAATTGCAATGTGAATTTTCCCTTATGTAATGTTATTTTAGTGTCTACTGACTGACTGACAGACAACACACTACTGTATAGAGGCGCGAGTGGTTAAATCAGGTGATCCCTCTAGGCTGTGTTATTAGAACAAGCGATTAAGAATGATTCTTTACAAGTAGTTTGTTCGTTTGGTTTTTTAATTTCGCGCTATGTTTATCGAAGTTTGTCTGCGCTATCCGTACCTAATTTTGAAGTGATAGACTAGAGAAAAGGCAGCGTGTCACCACCAATAATCACTAACCCTTGGGCTACTCTACTCAGCCCAAATAGCGCTTGAGATTTCACCGTTCCTATTATTCCTCAATCACGACCAAAAGTAGGGAACGAGATTTTTTTGGCAGTAACAGGACGCAAACTACAGGACCTCAGACTCACAGTCCGACACGATAACCATTGGGCCGCACGCGTCCCTTATAAGTAATACATTCATGTTTTGAAAGTCAGTTTTGTTCAAACATATGACCACGTCTACCTTTTCAAAATTTACTGAGTAGCATACATTTTTAGAATAAACGTGCCCCCTTCCCTCGATCGATCAATGGTAAGCTTACAGGCTTATATCTCTTAAATTTTGAAATTCTGTCCCTGTAGTGGGCACAGCACAAGTAGTTCATTTTGCATCATTGTGCTTAACAATAAACAAAAAGATTAGTGCATTAAATCTGTTTTGATTCTAGAAGTTTAGCGTTAGATCTATATAATTTCCCATTTAATTCTAATGATTATGCTTCAAGTCTAAATGATTTAACATAAGATCCATATTTTGATTAATTCTAAATTGTTTTACTTCAAGTCTATGTGTTTTGGCAATAGCTCTATATAATTTTTCATTAGTTTTAAATTATTTATCTTTAAGTCTAGATACATTAGCACTAGATTAATTTCAATTAAGAACGGTTGGTTTGAAGTAATTATACAAAATCATATTTAAAATTGACCATGTTTGCAAATCCTTCATAAAAATCAATGTTATTCTTTAGATCAACTTTAACCACCAAAAGTTTAGAGCAATGAACTAAATCACTATCAAAAGAATAAGCAGTATAATCGAATAGATTAAGTTCCACTGAATATACATTGGGCTTACAATAAAAAATAAAATAAAAGTAGAGTAATAAATTTATTGTATTTTGCAATCGGGTTAACTTCAACGCTGCAAAAATTATTACACTACAGTAATACAGTATAGCATCTACAACTTGAAGATCACGTTAAAATAGTTCGTACGAGTCCTGTATCACATAATTTGATCAAGTAAATCAATTCAGAAACGAATTCTTTTCATGTTAAAGGAATATCAAAAACTGTTCTAACACATCTTGGGGTACAGAATTAAAGTAAGATTTCAAACAATGAGCGAAATGGTCAAGGACTGGCTTCAAGAGGGTAAGATATAGCTAACACTGAGATTGTACACGCTTCCCATCCACTTAACTGCTTTTTGAAAATTCTGAAACTGTAAAAGGCCAGCTCCTGCTCAAAGTTCGCTCTTATCCGCCACTTTAAGAGCCTTTATTGCTAGTGGCTTTAAACCGCTGGCTATCATGTTCTTCCTGGTGCCAGGCAACGCTAGATCGATCTGCTGCCTTCTTCTTCTTCCATAGCAGAGAGCAGCAATTGGTGGTTGGCAGCTTGCAGAACGTGCAGAAGGTGGAGTAGTTTATTATAGCTCCACCCATCACCAACTTAATCGATGTCTACCATGATGGCCGACTTTGTTGATAACGTTATCTAGATTCTATTTCCCTCCCGAGGACTTTGGGAAAAAAATGAATAAGTAAAAAAAAATGTCTTTGTTAAAATCTAAACCGTCAGCGCAAAATTGTTCTTCAATACGTAATTACAGCTCAAGAGATAATTTACTTCTCCTTAGAAAGTGAAAGCGACAGCGAAGCGGAAATGATGGTTGGAAATTAAAACCACAATCGAATGTGTAATCTTTAAATCGCAAGTATCGAAATCAGCGATACGAAGAGCGAAAAAAAAAAGCAACAAGAATTCTTAGAACACCTAATACAATACTCGTATCTTGTAACTCTTTAGAATTTGTATTCGTCCTATGTTCAATAAAACATATTTTAGTTGCTTTTTCAAAGTTACATAAATACCAATATTACAGTTTTATACGTCAAAAGCCAAGGAAACAATGAAAATAATGTACTAAATAACAGCATTAAAAATCACAAAAGGCTAAAGCTGTTTTATTTTTCCCATTTCTTTTGAGAAAAAGAATGTGAAAAAACATTTTAAGTGTACTGTGATTCTTATCATTAATAGTAGGTCTATGTTTAAATATTACACTCTATTGTTTCAGTTTAACACATTATGAAAAGATGAATAATGTACATTTGTGCTCATAATAGACATTTCGAATATATAATGCGTAGCGAGAAATTTATTTTTATATATTGAATAAAAATTGGGTCTATTCTAAAATATTGAAAATACTAAGTATATGGATGCAGAAAGTGCATCTGCTCCAAAGTGTGACACAATATGAAGTTCACAGAAAAAATGTGCATCGATTTAAAAACATAAATAAAGTGCATCTGCTCCAAAGTGTTGTCACAATATGAAGCTCACAGAAAAAATGTGCATCGATTTAAAAACATAAATAAAGTGCATCTGCTTCAAAGTGTTGTCACAATATGAAGCTCACAGAAAAAATGAACATCGATTTAATAACATGAATAAAGTGTATTTGTTCCAAAATATGAAAAATGCAGACGAAATGTGTGTATTCCAAACAAATGAAAATATGAAGTGTACAGTAGAGAAAAGTTTTTATATTTTGAAATATTAAAATTACAAATTATACAGGCGAAACAAAATGTATTTGTAATAAAAAAATTATATTGGAAACATTAAGTACGCAGAAGAAAAGAAAAATATATTAGTTCCAAAATATTAAATATATGAATATTTGTTTGTTTGAAGTTAAGCACAAAGCTACATAATGAGCTATCTGTGCTCTGCTCAACACGGGTATCGAAAACCGGTTTCTAGCACTGCAAGTCCGCAGACATACTGCTGTGCCACTGGGAGGAGGGGGTGGTTATAAAATACACAGAAGAAAGAAAAAAGTTTGTACTTCAAAACATTAAAACTATGATGAACACAGAAGAAAAAAGGTATCTACCCCAAAAGAAAAATGTGTATCACTTCCAAAACATTAAAGTTATAAGGCAATTAAAAACAAAATTATCTAGTTTTTACTCAAGTACATTTTAGACTTTATTACAATTCGCAAGGAAATTATATCAAGTACATTTTAGATTTTATTACAATACGCAAGGAAATTATATCATATATCAGAGCAGAACAACAACAATGTGAAAGTTCTATGATTTGCCTGACTAAATTAAGTCTTAAAATACAATCTTATATCTATAAAGTCAAATAAATTTTGTATTATTAATTTATTTTGAATTTTAAAATAAACCGTTTTTATTTTTTATCGTCTATCATTATTTTGTGTAAGATAGCAAAGTCTGCTAGTTTTTATCGGTGTCTATCTGCACCCGTAAGTTGGTTAATTGTTCTAAACAGCAGTCACTCCTGTTGTGCTTTTGTCTTCATAGAAATCATAGAATTAAACTTCATGATTTGGTAGAAGATTGTTTGAGTTCCGGCCACCAGGGGGTTTCATCGTAGCAAGTGGAAGGTTATCGCATGGGAACTGTTTAATGTGAGACACTTCTCATGAAATTACTACTCTTTCAAGTTATTTGAAATAAAGTTGAAATCGTATTATAAAGATGTCGTCTAATTATCTAAAGTCTGCTGCTGTCTTTTCATCTACTACAACTGTTTCTATGTGTGCTTCTAAAGCCGCCACACCAAGACACTGTTTTTTGACGAGTTAGATTTGAGTAATTACACACCTCTAAAATATTTAGTATCATCAGCTAGTGATGTCACATCGTTGTCCAGTAACTGTTATTTAATTCATTATAAAATTATTTCTCAATTAAATTTTTTCTGTGATTTAAGTTAGTAAACGTTATAATAGGGCATTAAAACTATTCGATATAGATTACACATTGTAAAAACATAATAAGAATATCGTTGCGGTGGCACATATGAGGAACGTTTTATAAAGTTCTTTATTTCAGCGGAAGGTATTTTGAAAAATGAAATATTTTCCCCCCATTTTAAGGATCTCATTAACAAACGAAATACGTGAATTTAACCTTGTTTTAGTTTCAACCAGATGGTTTATATTCTACATCATTCTAACGTAAAAAGACAATTTAGAGATTAAAGTACCACGTTGAAATAAGGAAGTTTTGTTAACCCACAAGTTTTTCCAGAACTCTTCATCAGATGGAATTTCAACACTAATGGAAATAATCTCAGGAACACCGGCGACCACCATCCACATCAACCATCATGGAATATAGAATGCTATCTACCAAAGGCATAGATTAGGAACGTACCACAGTTCTTGATCGACAATCTAATCATACCAGAAGGTAAATGAAAGAAGCTCTTCAAATAAAAAATAAAAAACACTTTCAAAAATCAGAATCAAGGACGAGAAACAGTCAGCTCCGTACGGGACTATTTAATCCTGCCGGCAAATAGTCCAACATTCGTCTAATTTCAAACAGTGAATTTCATTGAATTATGAACGTAATAGATACTTTCTACTACAAGTTATTATGCTACTTCTTTCACACCTAATTATTCCATTAGTACTTATTATATTGTCTAAGATTGCATATGTATTAATTGTATATCCATTAACTAGATTCATTACCAATATCCTTATGTTTAACAAAACTATAAAGATATATATCACAGGTAGATATACTTAATCGATAATTAAATCTATATAATATTGTTGATGCGCTTATTAGCAGCAATATATGTATGATCTCGTGGTTTTTCCACACGATTTATTTCTATTTGTAAACGTTTTTTCGGTTAGTATCGTAATTTCACATGACGAAGAGCTCGTTAAAGACGTGGAAATTTGTTTAAAAAACCTTCATATTTCAACGTGGTACTTTAACGTGTAAGTTTTTTTTTTACAATAATATATACCACGTTTATATGACATTAAAACAATATTCTATGTCACTTGTTAATTATTGTATAGTTTCATATCTGTTGTTATATTTTACTTTTTATATTAGAAATAAACTTATAATACATATATTTTATTTCTACTACTCAAATAAATGCAGATAGTTTTAAACTCAGCTTTTATACTTGAGCTAATGGTAAAGTTCACAATTAAGTATGCTGAAAAAAAATGAAGAAATGCGTTCAATATGGCGACATTATCCAAACAAATCTCGTATCATAAGAACTGTTATTGTAAAAAAAATGGCTCACATAAATAGTGTTCCGACCACTAATGTGTTTGTTTTCTCCAAGTCGACTTGATGAGCTCTGTATTGAGTTAAATGTGTCGTCAGCAATGGGATGGCAGGTAGAGTGTCGAAATACTGCTGTACACATTCTTTATTCTTGAAAAACACTAAGAGAATGAATAAAACGTGTAGTATTACAATATATGATAGGCCTAAAGTAATATCTTATGAGTAGTATGATTAATTAAAATCTCTGATTGATTAGAAACTAAAATACAACACGTATGACGTAAACTGAATCTATATATTTAAGCATAAATTTACTGTATTAATTCAGAGGTGACCCATCCTTGCTTACGAACTCTCATTTATAATAACTGTCTTTTAAACAGCTGATGCTAACCTTAAGACTAAATCTAATTAACTATATTTCCTTTAGTTGATAGTCGTTTTGTTTCTTTCTCTCTCTCTCTCTCTTCTTTTTTTTTTTACAAAGATGGTGTTAATATTCCAGAGTGCACTGCATGATCTACAACGAAAGCTGTTATAACAGTTTACAGTTGACATATTTCAAGTCTCTTGCATTTTATATGCCTAATAGACGAGTTACTGATAGCAGTAAATCATTATCTAGGCCATTTTCATAAATTTACAAACAATATGAACTATTTAAAAAAATTAACACGTATAAAATCAAAACGTATAAGGATTTATATAGTATAAAAATTACTTCTTGAAAATAATTTATAATTGATCATTTAATTTATAATTTAATTATAAATTTAATTATAATTATAAATTATATTATATTTATAATTAAAATAAATTTAATTATAAATTAAAATTATAATTTAATTTATAATTTACATCCAAAACTTGATCGTACTTAAAGTGTTAACATTTTGGATGCACCAGAATGTTAAAATTTTGATGTAAAAAGTGTTAATTTATTGGATGTAAAAAAATGCCATTGAAGTGACAAAGTATTAAAATTTTGTATGCAACAAAGTGTTGACATTTCTGACATAAAATATAAGATGTTACTTGGTAAGAGTCTTTGTTACGTTTAATGTTAGTTATTTGTAGAATTAATATCTATAAAACTTTAAACAAACTTTAAAATCTGGTTTAAACCAAATCCATGTTAAGCTTTCGTGGATTCCGTCTTCCAGCTCTTAGAAAGGTTTGCTTCTGTTCTAGAGAAAAACGTGAGCATTATTTGCTTAGAGTAAGCAATGTTTATTTAGTATTAGTATAGCTATTACTTAAAATGTATTTAAAAAATTAGTAAGAAAATCTGATCAGTTTTGCAAATTATGGACTTGAAGACTAAGATTATTACAGAAATACATCATTTGACCCTGCCAACGTCATGTTCATATAAACTCAGGTAAATGGCACAAAAATTAAAAATAACCTACAAGCATTATAAACTTTTAACTCAATCGTGGTCAAGGTGTGCTGCCCCTGTAAAATGTCTTTTTGTACATTACTTTAGTGCTATACGAAAAAGGTGATCTTTGATTATATGTTTTAGACTTTTTTGCACAAAGCTGATAAACTAGCGTAAAGGCAGCTAGTCACGAGCACCCATCACCAACTCTTAGTCTATCTCTTTGTTGACCAAATAGTGAGACATAAAAATTACTCTTATAGCGCAACCCCGTCCCCAAATCGCGGAGCAACGGGCGAAAATCATGAACCCTTCCGTTCATAGTCCGAACGCTCGCCCCCACGTGTTTGATATTAAACTCACGGTTCTTCTATGACAAGTGCTTATTGGCCTCTAAAAATACGCTAAAACCTGGGCTTCGATACCTGTGGTGGGCACAACACGTATAACCCATTGTATAGCTTTGTGCTTAGGAACAAAGCAAACAGACATAAAAAAATACGTCTCTATGAAGACTGAGATACTTGACCGTCATCTATTGCTATTTCTCATGAAAACTTGTGATCATAATAAGCAAGGTTTGTTTGTACTCCTAGACGTACATCACATGTTATAAGACAGTAAAGATGAAACAAACACAGAAGTGAACAATATAACAAAGTATAACAATCAAAGCACGATCTTGCGAGAAAGATAATATTATTGTTGAACACTTTAAAAAGATATTCCTTACGGTTCTTGTTGGACAGTCCTCGAATTTCACAAACGTCTGTTGACTACTATGAAAAAAAAAATGAATTGAAATAATGTGATTTACTGTTTACATAGAGTCACTCGCATCAGGCACGCGGTATCACTGCCTAGGTAGAGATGGCTCGGATTGTTCATCGAAATGGTATTGTAAATATCTCCGTAATAGGTCATAAGAGTTTTATGATACCATATAGTGTTTTCTTTTATAATAATATTTACGTAATGACTGAGTCACAAATTCTGGGAGTGTGTGTGTTAATATCACAGTAAAAAGTTTGAATTTCTTGTTCTTCTGTTTTTTTTAGTACATTATAACTCAAAAACCAAAACAATGGTGTTAACCAATTTCACTGAGATGATATAGTTTCAAATGAATTATCCGTTTTTATAAGTTTTCTTAATAAATAGTAGTAGTAGTTAAAAAAAATCATAATTCTAATGTAAACGATGTTGAAGCTAGCTTTCTTACAGGATTTGATATTCCATTAGAAAGCGTAACTACAGGTGAAACAGGAATTACAAGCTATGTAATAGATAAAAAATAAATATTACAGTTGGAACCTCATTGTATTTAGAACTTGGTTATAAACACAACCTTCCTGTGTCTATTGCAAAAGTGCATTAAAAAAAACAAGCAAGCAAGTAAAGAAACAATTTTTTCCAAAAAAGAAAGTAATGTAAGGATGGCTAATATCAATCATTTAAAAACAATGCAAACAAGATAGTAGGGATGGCATTTACATCATTCTTACATAAGAGCACAGGCATGAATTAACATATAGCATACATAACTATTCAATCACAATTGAGTTTGATTTATCCTACTTTTGTCTGTTAACATTCTACTACACTGTGTGCCTGTGCTATTATGTAGAG
>NW_013666079.1:458269-459093 GCF_000517525.1 Limulus polyphemus
TTCAATCACAATTGAGTTTGATTTATCCTACTTTTGTCTGTTAACATTCTACTACACTGTGTGCCTGTGCTATTATGTAGAGATGATGCAAGTGCCATCCCTACTATTTTGTTTGCATTGTTTTTGAATGATTGATATTATCCATCCTTACATTTACTTCCTTTTTTGAAAAATTGTTTCTTTACTTTTAGATATATAAATTATCGTACTTTAAAAGATATGGACAACAAAATAAGACAAACCGTATATAAGTCAGTTATTAAAGATTACAAAGAAATTAGACAAATACTTTGGATAACTGGTTAATAGAAATGTAGCTCGAAATAAGGATGAAAAACTAAATAAGAAGAATGTTATATTTCGTTTTCGTAAATATGAAGAACGAAGGAAGTAAAGCAAACCTTACTCTTACTGAATAAAATACTAGAAAATTAATTTATAAAAAATATGTTTATAATTAGACAATTAAAATAAAGTATATAATTAAATAATTTAAGGGGATTTTTAAATTATGAATAAAACTTTAAAAAGAAATAAAATATTTCACTAATATATATCTGTTTTGGTTTAGTTTGAAAACAAAATACGAAGCAAAATTTATTTCGAAACATTACTTTTATCCCCCCTGGTGTGGAGTAGAATAAACGATTAAAAAGGCTTAGAAATACTTTTTTGTGAAATATGATAAGAATCTAGGCCTATAAAATATTTTTAATTTCACATGCACAAAAGATTGGAATAATTAATAATTATACAATCTAAAGTAGACAACTATATCATATGTAGGCCTAAATTAAATCAAGTTGCTTGTTTCCTTTATCCGC
>NW_013666079.1:460093-489151 GCF_000517525.1 Limulus polyphemus
GTCCTTAGTGTAGACTTTGTAGCATAATTAAAAACAAACAAACAAACCTTTATCCGTACGTTATATTAAAGTTTCTGAGAAAGACAGTTGAATTTTACGAAAATATAAACTTATAAGAAATTTAAATTAAACAACATATAAGTGTACTAAATAAACTAGAATCCTAGATGAAGTATTTGCATTTTTGTGAATTAATGGCAAAGTGTCACAGCTTTTTTGTAAACATGTTTTTGCTGATTACTAAAAGAAGAACTCATTCTTCTAAATATATATTTTTTTTGTTTGTTCACGACATAACTGTTTATAACAACTAAGTCTCGCAAACATTTATATAAAACCACTTCCAATATCAACCTCAGTTTCTGCTTTATAGGATGCAGCTCGAAATATATGTTTCAACAAAATTCAGTTTATTTTCCGAGAACTCTCTTTTTATATATATAAATCACACCGGATTCTTTCACATTTAACTCATTAAATTGTCTTAACTCACTTGACTGTTTTACTTGCCAATTTTGTTCCTCATGCTCGGCGAACGTATGTTGTATTTATCACGTATATTCCACGGTAGTTTTTGATAAATTTTAGATAATTGTAAACTCACAGACTTCATTACGTTTCCATAAAAATCATTATTAAGCACTACAGGACTGTCTTTTCTTTTAAGTTAATTTAAGATCAAATTTATGATAGAATATTCCTCTGCAAATCCACAAAGATCCTTATGTTGGTCAATTTGCTCGAACTGAAACGATAGTTTTTAACCTATTGAAAAGGGTAACAGGTAATATTCATCCAATGTATAAATAGGACCAAACCGTAAACATTTCACACACATTTTTCCCCTTTATAAAGTGGAATATTGCAAATCCAAAATGTGTTTTCGGGGGGCTCAGTGAATTCGTTTCATGTACATGTACCAATAAGTCTAATTTCAATTTAACGGTGATATTTTTTAAATGGATATTTACTTTTCAGTTTCTAGCGTTTGCAAACTGACGGTACTCGAAAAATTGCTAGAAGCTAATTTATAGTAAAACTTTCCAGATTTACGGTGTATTAAAAGTAACAATAATTGTGTCAATTCAAATCATGTTTCGTAATTCCTTAAACCTTAAAGAAAACTTTTTTCCTTAAGGACATTTTTTGAACTTTTCAGAAATTTATTACTAATAAATAAACTGTGTATTTATAAATTCGCTGAACATGATTCATTAATATATGTAGTGTTACTTTGAAAGTAAGCTGAAATGCGAGAATATTAATGTATTTGAATTAACAACGCCAACCATGAAAATACAGTCAGATTAACAAATAAATCACCATTTTTATTTAAAAAATTATGCAAGTTAGAAAGAATGATACTTCTCTTCGTGTTTTTTTTTTGTAAGAATACAATAGAGCTTTTGATGGAGTTCATGATCTAACAGTCTTTTAATGTCATTTTCATTCTGATATTTCTACTGCACGCCGGTTTTTCCCAGTTTGCTAGAGATCAGATATGACTTACTCAGTTTTCCTACTCTTAACTAACTGTGTTGATATCTTTGTTTATCAGCTTGGGGAATCAATGGGGATGCACTGGCTTCGCTGTAATATATGAGCAGACTAGATTGCTGTCTTTGATATACGAACAGAAAGTGACTTTACTATCGTATCCCTGGAGTGAAACACAACCCATTATAGCTTTACTCTACGTTCACTTCCAGCTTATCTTCGTGGGTGTCAAACGTCAGGAATAAGTCCATTTCGTAGGAAATGTGTCAGTTTCAAAAGAATTCTCGTATTGCATCGAATTCAGCCGTTTCTATAGAGATAGACTGGAATTTGTTATGTTAATGATTTTGGTGTCCAACTCGTACATGAAGACTCACAGCGTATATAAAAACAGATATATATATATATAAATCCATATTGGAAAATACAAGGAGCCAATAAATCGGGAAAGGAAAAAGAAAACTGAATCAGAAAAACAAGCCGTTTCTTCTGTTTAACTGCTTTCCAAGTTTTTCCAGTAAATTATGACCAAAAAGTAATAGTGTATAGGAAGATAAAGTAGTAACAGAACACGTTATTGTGACAAAATAAAATAATTATTGGTCATTTTTTTTTAATTACTATACGTTTCATAAACACTGTGATATAACTGGTAACTTTTGAGGTGAGCTTTGACTGAATAAAGTCTTGCAACAGGTGAATTTTATTTGAAAATGTGGGATGTAATTTGAGAAAAGCCTCATTTTAATCTTTTTTAACTTCATGATATTTATTGCTCTACGTGTCATATCAAATAGTTGATTTTAAACGCTTTAGCTCTGTCGTAAACAGATATTTATTAAGTCACATTGTTCGACCAGGGAAACTAAAAACGCCAGATCTAACAGGAAGTAATCCGAATGGGACTACACGTATTTTAACATATCCCTTCATCAAAACAGTAACATGAAAATTTAATAACATAAGTTCAAGATCAAGAAGTACATGCGCAGAAAATGACGAATACATTAAGCCTAATTAAGCTTAAGATAACAACCTATAATTTATTATAACTTACGAAACATTTCTTTTAAAAAAGAAAAATAAACAGACTGTTAAGAATTCGATGACGAGAAACCCACTTTGAGACTAATAATGCTTGGAGACGGCTTGAATAGATAATGAAAAAAACTTTAATACAAGTTTAACATAACAGCAAATGTACAATGTTAAATGTACAAATGTTAAACTTATATTAAAGTTTTTCTTCATTACTCATTCAAGCAGTCTCCAAGCATTATTAGACTGTTAAGAAAATAATATAATTGTTTGCATAATGAATATAACAAAGATTAATTACTCAGTAACTGAAACCCATTTAAGAAAGAAAGAATATCGTAACAAATATTAATTACTCAATAGCTGAAACCCATTTAAGAAAGAAGGAATATCGTAACAAGTATTAATTACTCAGTAACTGAAACCCATTTAAGAAAGAAGGAAGACCGTAACAAACATTAACTACTCAGTAACTGAAACCCATTTAAGAAAGAAGGAAGACCGTAACAAAGATTAACTACTCAGTAACTGAAACCAATTTAAGAAAGAAAGAAGATCATAAGTGTACTTTATTTCAAAATTTTATTTTGAGGGTAAAGCGAACCAAAACAAGCTGACTCACATTATTACTACTTGTACTTGAAAAGTAACATTTTGATTTCGCTTTCAGGTGCACATTAATGAACATTGTCAGTGGAACTGTATACTGTAAACAAAAACACAAATACCATACAATTTGGCAGAACAAAGCAGTACCCTAAAAAATGCAGACTAAAATGATCATTGAATATTAACAGCTATATTGTGTGTAAGAAATGTAGAACGTTCATTAAGGGAAATCTAGGCAATCACGTCAATAATAAAAATATTTATATCTTCATTTTTTCATTCTTTGTATCGCTTTGACATACATATAATTATAATACACTTGAAGTATAGGAAAAACATAAAACTTTTTCAAAGAATGAATTAATTAAACTTCAATTAAAAGGTATGCTTTTGGCGCATTTTCTGCTTACTTTCACCTTTTCAGTAATACACTGAGTCCTAGTCCTTCTTCATATCCCCTAGTTGGTTAGCAGTAAGTTTAAGGACTTACAGCGCTAAAATTCGGAGTTTACTTCTCCTTAGTGGACAGAGTGCATATAGCTATTGTGTAGCTTTGCACTAAAACAAACATATAAAAATGTTTCATCGGTCGGTTTGATAAAAAAAAAAACGTCCTAAATCTAGGAACACACATCTTATCCGACCACAGTTCATTTGTTGTTTGCCTTACAACGAATTTTCAAAACTGTATGTGAATTTCTTTATTAAAGTGACACATTTTTCAGTGGACTTTTTATCACAATACTTAATTTCTTTTTGATAATATTTATAATTCTTCGGAAGCTTTTTAAAAATGGAAAACGTTGGATCTAATAGTAAGTTCGTTTATTGCTTTACAACATCAAAACTAGAGTTAAGAATTAATAACATTTTAACGATTAAAATTTTAAGACGTGAATTTAAAGTTGAAGATCTAATTTTTTCTTGGTTCTAGCTTCAGGACAATTTCTGTTTTTCTTTATGTCAGATAGTGTCTTCCGGTTTACGGAGTTACAACACTACAATCCGGGGTTCGATTCCCCGCTGTGGACACAGCAGATAACCCAATATGGTTCTGCTCCAAAACAAACAACAACAACCACAAATGCTAAATAGATTATGTTAGAGTCTACATTTTGTCTGGGCCATATAGCAAGCGCCAAACCAAGGGTTCATGGTTTGTGGCCCATTGCCACAAATCGTGTTTCGCATTCTGAGGCCGCGAAATCTCACTATTCGATCAGACGAGCGTAGTTCAAGAGTTGGCGCTACATGGTACTTTTGATTAGCTGTTTTCCATGTAATATATCAGTTTAAAATTAGTGATGAATATACTGTTGTGTAGCTTCGCACGAGAATCTGAAAAACAAACATATTTTCTCTGTTTCTTATAAGTATACGGTGAGGACACATACATGTTTTTTTTTTACTAATGCGTATGTTAAGGTGAAAACGTTTGTTAAACCAAAGGTAAAAAAGAATAACAACTTTGAAAAATGCCTTTAGAAAGTTTTCTTATACAAACATAATTTTAAGAATTAAAAATACAATATAACTATATTGAAAGCCCAAAATAATACTCTTAAGTAATCCCATAATAATATATATAAGTATCATGAACATATGCAGAATTGCATATAGCACGAATATAAAATACAAGCATCTGGAAAATATAAAAAATATAGAAATAACACGCATGCAGAAGTACAGAAATATCACTAATCCAAAAATAGATAGCTATCTTTATATCAGAAACCTACATACGTTTGAGGTAATATAAGGTAGGGCTTTATTTTCTCATACAAAATAAAATTTAGTTTCCAAACGAAGAAGCTCATAACTATACATTTTACAAAAACAAAAAGAAAAGAAAAAATATTCAGATAAATCCCAGAATGCATACCCACAACAACATTCATTTAATTCCCGCACAAATCCTGTGCATTGCTCAAGCCGCATCATCTCGTGGATTCTTGTGGTTTTCTCTACACTTTCTCCATTTCAACGTCTATAGAACACACATTAACATATTCACACAGTACGATTTATCTCCTTTAGGCGTAGAGTTCAGTATTAGTATGTTTAAAGCTCAGCATTATTACGTGTAATGTTTATCTTTATTATGTATAATATTCGTATGTTATTAAGTGTAATATTCAGTATTATTAAATGTATTTTTTCGTTATTCTTAAGAGTAATGTTAAGTTGTATTACGTATAATGTTTAAAATTACAAATTTCAATGCCCAATATTTACAAATATGATCTTCAGTTGTTTCAACTGAAAAGCTTAACATATTATTGTTCAATAGCTACGGGAAATCTTCCAAACATTTTAAACCACAAAAAGATTCCATCGTCCGTTACTACCCCGAGAAGAAGATAATTATGAGAACCCCTCACAATAACGACATTTTTTTATTTATTTTTTAATGATAGCATCGGGAGGAAGGAGGGGAAGAGCTCAGCGTAGCAATACGTGCGCACACAGTGAACGCTGATTCTTAGGTGGATTCGCAAGAATGAGAAACCGATTTAGTGGAGCGAGCTTTTCATCAGTTTCGATTAGCTTGTTCAGGCGTATGTGTTAGCTACATTACACCGAGTAATAGAGAGCCGTAAATACGAACATTTTCCAATAGCAGCGGGCGGAGCAAATCCATCATCAAGCAGGCAGTCAGTCTTATCTCTAGTTGTATAGCGAATGTGGGGATAGAGATAACAGGTCCCATCGGACTCGAAGTAGAGGAGGAGCGGAAATACGCTTCTAAAGCGTCTTCCCTATGAAAACTACACACGTTTTGCTAGAAAACTTCATGTGGTTTCTTACATTTTAGTGCAGTATTATTGGTATACAACAATCTCATTACCCTCCCTACTTTAACGCCTTATAATATAATATACTAACATTCAGTTGTTGCCCATGTTATCACCATATGTCCAAAGTTCTTTTACTAACATGAGAAGATGTTTTTTTTAAAAAATACAGGATACCTCAAGTAAATTAAAATACTTAAAGAGACCAAACAGTCTGATCAAGAGGGTACGTACTTTAGTGTATGGATACGAATTATTAAAGTATGGGTCATAATTCTAGTAGATAATTGTTGAATTATCTACTAATAAAGTTTTACTGTAAATGTTTAGAGTTGTTTTATGTCATCGCGGAGTGACACGCTGTTTTTATTGTTTCTTTCTTTCTTCTTCTTCCGAACACTTTTCAATCGACCGCCATTCCTTCATTTATCGGCGGATTGATTTGAAACTTGGTATGGCTATACCTTTGTCCAATACGCACATATAACTTTTTATTTTTATTCTATTGAAGCCTTTTTAAGGATTTAATAGAATCAAGCGTCAAACAATCCAAAAATATATATATTGGGCTCCTGTGCGGTCACATTTACAGCAATCAAGATGAAAATTGGCATAAATATAAATTTTCACGTGCACAACACATTGATATATTAAAAAATTAGCTTTTCCCATCTTGAGTCTTTTTAGTAGAGTCATATCTCACAAAAAAGCCCAATTATGGTGTTTTTGGTCAATTATTTGGCCTTATTTTGGGATTTGGTACAAAGACACTTTTCTACAGGACCCACACATTGAAAAACAAAGTAATCAAGATGAAAATTGGCACAAATATAAATTTTCATGCGCCCAACACATTGACATACATAAACAAGTTAGCTTTCCCCATTTTGAGTCTTTTTAGTAGAGTCATATCTCACAAAAAAAAGCCCAATTATGGTGTTTTTTGGTCAATTATTTAGCCATATTTTGGGATTTGGTACAAAGACACTTTTCTACAGGACCCACACATTGAAAAACAATGTGCGGTCATATTTACAGTAATCAAGATGAAAATTAGCACAAATATAAATTTTCATGCGCCCAACACATTGACATACATAAACAAGTTAGCTTTCCCCATTTTGAGTCTTTTTAATGGGGACAGAGCTCACAAAAAGCATAATTTTGGTGTTTTCTTGGTCAATTACTCGGCCATATTTTAAACAATTTACAATGGATTTGGTACAAAGACACTTTTCTATAGGTTCCCCACATTGAGAAACAAAAAATAGTGCACATGCCAATTTTTAGTGATTATAGGGAGGTCAAAATACCACAAAAAGCATAATTGTAGGTGTTTTTTTTTCACAATTACTCCTCCGTATTTCGAACAATTTACAGGGGATTTGGTACAAAAGTACTGTTTACAGCTCCCATACATATACTTACAAAAACGTGAGATATGCCAATTTTTGCTCATTTTAGAGGAGTCAAAAGGAAATAAGCCCATAATTTTGGGGGTTGCGGTCAATTACTTAGTCTTGTTTCGACCAAATTACACGGTATTTAGTACAAAGATACACTTTGCAGGTCCCAAACAGCGATATATACAGTTTTGGAATTTTTGCCTTTTGCTCAATTTTTCAGCGAGGAAAGTATAACTTTCATGTTACAACTATTCATGTACAACTGTTCACGTGTATGTCAACCAACTTGCATGAGCTTAGTAGGAACATATCTTCTTACAGGTTCCAAGAAGTGATATAGACAATTTTCGATTTTTCTATGTTTTCCACGATATTTCTGATGTCAAAATTGACCATGTTGGGGTTGTGTGATGGAGACATGTTGCATTCGCCCGCGAATGTTGACCTCTTTATTTTTCAGTTTTATTTTTCATAGCATTCCTAATTATAATCTAGAGAGAAGACACCTAATCAACAGCATCCACCCCAAACTCTTGACTTATTTATTTTCTGACCGAATAACGGGATTTGACTGTCACTCGTATACTGCACCTACGGCTCCAAAGTGCGGAGCGAATTTTTTCGGGCACGGAATGCGAGAAATGAATCATTGAATTAAGAGTTTAGACACGCTAACCATTAGGTCACACCCGGTCTTCTTTTATTAATTCAGGGTATAAAGGTGCGAAGACCTAAATTTAGAAAACATAAATGCAAATTTAAGAAGAAATTTAAAAAGTCAATTTCTGTACTTATGGCAAGGTTGTGGCAATCGGATATAAATCGTTGTCATGGCTAGAAGCTTATGAAATCACCTAAGTCTAATTATATTTATTAATCAATATTTCTTTTTATTAATTATGTCCCTGTTCGAATACAAAGACCAAAGACAAAGAAACAAAATATCAATTTGCAAAACAAGAGCATTGTCTACCAAGGCATGAAGACGTACTGTCGGGTTAAATGCTGTGGTATGGAGAAAGTTACAAACATAGAAAAATATCGAAGTTAATAGGACTCTGTGTAAAAACGATAGATTTCGAGAAGTGTGAAAAGCCCTTATACAAAGTAAACCACCTTTAATACAGAATCTTTGATTGAGGCAAAGACCAGAAATTTATAATCTAATTTACATGGAACAAGGACACGTGAAATATAGAGCATGGAACTTCTATCTACCATCAAGAAGTGAAATAAAGAACATGGAGGATGTTCAATGCTCTTTACTCTTGACTTTAAGTTGCCTTATGCATGAAATAAAAGTCAACTTATTATCAAAGGGATGTACGAAGAACTTTGTCTTTGCCAACGTAAGAATCTGTCCATTGAAAGATGGAGCTCAGGATCAGGGTGCAATCTTCTTGAGACATAAATGCATGGAAGTACTTTTAGATTTTTCTGGGGACAGTTTTGAAAATATATCCAAATTCGATTATTACTGATAAGAAATCTATAAGTTATTGATATGGAGGTTGTTTGCAGCTGTTGGAGGAAGTTGAGGATCCAGTGATGGTATTAATATTAATATTATAAAGTGGGATACTCACAACAGAAGCCTTGAGGTATTCCAAGCTCCTGTGTAAGGGATTAAGATAATATTGAATCCACATGGACATGACCTGTCTGATGAAAGGTTATGAATAAAATGGGGAACTATTTATGTAACCCATAACAATGAAGAACCCATGAAATACCAAATTTCCATTTAGTATCATAAGCCTTATTGAGAAAAAAATACAAAACAAATATTTCTTTTGGGAAAGCCTCTTTAATTGATCTCTCAGAATGAATCAGGTGATCAATAGTTGATCTTTTCAAGCAAAAATTACACTAGGTGTTGAAGTGGAAATTGTTTGACTTGATGAATCAAAGAAGTCAAGCATTAACAATCCTCTCTAAAACCTTACACAGATAATTAGTTAAAGTAGAGGGTTTATAATTAGCCGAAATGTCTGGATTTTTCCCAGTCTTGGAAAAGGGGATAGTAACAGCCCAATGTTATAAATCAGGAAGCGCTTTTCCTGTCATATCTGATCGAAAAACTGGAAGATATCCAATAGACGTAAGAGGGTTATGATTTAGCATCTCACAATGGATATATTACTAGACCCAAGTAGGGTCAATTTGAGTTTCACCAGAAAAAAATGGTCTAATATAACCTAACAAATAATGAGGTTGAAAACAAAGAATAGTTTTTGCAACCCTTATATTGCTGGCCAAGATAACAGATGGAAGTGCTAGAATAATGAGAAAAGCACTCCTCAAGAGTGCTAATAATTTCTTGTAAAGTAACTACTTCATGGCTATTTGGTTACAAAATCGAAAATGGAGGGAATGTCTCAGATAAACTTTGCACTGCTGATGGAAGAGATGCTGAAAGTTAATATGATCAAAGATCCTCTTTGGATCTGACAATGACGGACTTAAGCTTAACGAAAAGCAAAGAGGTTGATATGTACGGGAAATCTATGAATGATACCCCCGACTCGACAGTTTAGGGTTCTTTCATTGAAAATGTACCAAAGTATTTGGGATGAAACTCGTAGCATTCTGAGCAACGCATTTATTGCCGCCTCTACAAAATCATCAACAGAATGAAAGTTGACAATAAAAGGATCAAGC
This sequence comes from Limulus polyphemus, assembly GCF_000517525.1. NCBI lineage: Eukaryota > Metazoa > Arthropoda > Merostomata > Xiphosura > Limulidae > Limulus > Limulus polyphemus. Next base: position 470,100 of record NW_013666079.1, read on the forward strand.
TATCAGAGGGTAGTAAAGGAGGGCGAGTTGGCATTCTTGAACTTTCATCATAGTATCTTAGTTAGTAGCAGTGACTGTGGTCAATCTCTTTAAAAATCATGAAAAACGATGACTGCTATGTGGCTCATAACCTAACTTCCAAGTGAAGAATGGAAAAAGAAAAAGGGGAACAGAGTAACAGATTAATGACAGAAAAACAATCTGACTTGTAGCATAGAAAAGAAATGTTTTGGTTTGGACTGCTGTTCACGAGTTGTTTTATGTATTTTTTACTTTGAACTTTATTGTAGTTGTGTTTTCTTAACTTTACAATAAATTTGATTTGATTTTTGATTTTTTATAAATAACTTTTGATTGTGGAATTTTCTGTTGTTAAAAGCTTGTTTTAGTATATTTTATACTAGTTTTTGCATTTTAATAAAGATACATCTGAGGGTCGCGGGTTCGAATTCCCGTCCCACCAAACATGCTTGCCCTTCAGCCGTGGGGGCGTTATAATGTGACGGTCAATCCCACTATTCGTTGGTAAAAGAGTAGCCCAAGAGATGGCGGTGGGTGGTGTTGACTAGCTGCCTTCCCTCTAGTCTTACACTGCTAAATTAGGAACGGCTAGCGCAGATAGCCCTCGTGTAGCTTTGCGCGAAATTCAAAACATACAAACAATAAAGATACAATATTTGGTTTGAACTTTAATATAATATTTCTAGTTTGGAATTCACCTTAGATAAGGTTAGTTCCTGGACTTTTTATTGATAAATTCTAGTTTGAACTTTACATTAGTTAAGGTTTGTTTCTGTACTTTTTCTAGATAAGTTTGGTAATAGAATTTACTATAGACAAAATATGATCTAGTCTATCTTAGATTAGTTTTATTTCTGTATTTGTATCTGACAAAGCTCTGTTCCTGAGTTTCACTTGATATAGTTTCTATTTTTAAGTTCCATCTCTGCACAGTAACCGATTTATTAAAGATAATATCACAAACTATTTTTCACACACGAAACGCTACCTTGAATAAAAGTGTTCATCCCTATCAGTGTCTATGCAAAATTCACCACATGATTAAGCTGATCTCCACGTATATAAACAGCGCTTTAACATTTCACGTAGCTTTTTCTACTGGTCACAAAGTATCATTCAAGAACCTAAAGAAGTAAGTACCATTATAACGTTAAACAAATACTGCTGTCTCTAAGCCTGTGGAATCGAGCAGTCAATTCTCTTCCCTCCCCATGTCCCCTAACCTAGCGCGTGCAGTCTCTAGCGCCACCAAACAGCCACCGCCTGCCGTTTGCTGATAAAAGCTACGATCGAAGATTTACTATAACTACAACGCTTGTTGCTAAATTAACATTTAGATGACGTAGAAACCATAATTCCCGAAAGGAGAGTAAATCTGTGGATTAGGAATCCTTGTCCCATCAACGCGTATGAATATGCAACTATCTTACAGGAAAGTGTGACTCCACTTTGGATAAGTCTAAACGTCAGTCTTTCGTTCTCCAGAGAAATTATCTCGATGAAGAGACTCTCAGCGTTTAAAGGACGTGTCCAGGGAGACCCTAACATAGGCTTAACAAAATTACAGCGACAAACTAAGCGTCATATTTTGTAAGCGACACCTATCTTAATACAGAATCTATAAAGTACATATCTAGTATGCGATCGATTAACGATTAAAATATATTCGAACATTTTATATCATCGTTATCATCTCGACTTGTATCCTATCATGTCTCGTGGACACTTTAAACATCAATTCAACATGATTAATGTTGTCAATCGTTCTGTAATAAGCTCTGAAAAACATTAAAAGCTAAATTACCAGTCCTTTCCATAAGACCATACCCTTTTTGATCATCATATGAACAACAACATCGAACACAGTTTTACGGACACATAACAAAATGGAGAATGATAACGTTTTACAGTATCAACATAATATCACAACAATTGGCGAGTACTAGAAATGACGAAAAAACTAACTGTTATGTTCTATCTGATTGCACGATTTATACAATACGAATAAACGTTAACAAGACGTTAACTCTTCATATATTAACATTATTCCAAATGAAACTTGTCGATTTTCTAAAACATTGGAACAAAAATCAGTCCTATTTTTTATCAATGCATGTATTCCGTATTAGGTAAAATACATCGAAGGTTAACAGGAGGAACCATGTCAAATGTTCCCTATCATTTTGTGCTAGTGGTTGTATTCCATGTTGAGTTTGAAGACTTCGAAGGCTAACAGAAGGACTGATGTCAAATGTCCACTCCAATCCTGTGCTGGGGGGTTATATTCCAAGCTAAGTTTGAAAACACAATCAGCTAAGAGAAAGAATCACGTCATATGTTTACGCTCAGTTCGTACCAGAGGATGTGTTCCATATTATGTTTAAATGTTTCGCAAGCTAAAAGGAGGAATAGCATATTGTTATGAAGAATATATTCAATACAATATTGAAGACATTGCATGTTTGTGTTTCTTATTAATTATTTCAACTTTGAACCTCACTTTTATGCCAATGAGATTGTTATGTTAACAATAATATGAGACTTTCTTTAGATGCTATGTCGTTCGTTTTATAATGGTGTTGGGTCTTACCTAACTTATGTAACGGTCTATTAATTGTATTATTCGTTCTATGTCTCCAATATAATGCTGTCACCAGTCTTAAAGTTAAGGTTTCAAGGGAAAAAAGTTATCTCTATTTCGTAATTATCACCATTTGTTCAGTTGTGTATATGTATGTGCGTCACTGTAGCGTTTTCTTTTCTTTATATAATTCAGAAACTCAGTAATTAACACAATTGGTATATTTACTAAATCCCTGACTGCATTAAGACGTGGATGAAAAGCTTCTTCATGGTGTTATCTTGCCAAACGACTGAAACGTCTACTTAATTATTATATTGTTCTAAAAATCTCTACTCAGCACGCTATTGAATATTGTAAAATACTGACCAGTTCGTATCAAAACACACAGTTGACAATGATGAAAACTTATTATTATTATTAGAGATAACTATCCTTGAGAACTTAGACTTATTTTGGCTTATTACTTATTATGGCCTTAAAGAATATTATGAATGAATCATACTCATCATACGACATCAGTATTAGGCCTATTTCATTCTTTAGCACTACATTATTTATTCAGTTCTTTACGTTTTTAAGAAGAGTGTATAATAATAGTATTTCAACCACACTGCGTCTGCGATTGTCGTTGTGACAAATGTTTTTCGACCACTGCTGTGTTCGTTGTGGTCTAGCCTGATGAGTTCTCTATTGAGCAAAACGCGTGGTCAGTAATTAATATGGCGAACAAAGTGTGGTTTAAATGTAATTATACATTCTTCTTCTTATCGAATTAAAAAATAAAACAGGTCTAATACGAATGTCATACAATAAGTATAATTAATTGTAGTGATGCTTCGTCAGCTTAGAAAAGGCGTCCACTTTATAATCTACTTTCGTGTTATAATGTCGAAACTGACTTTGTCTGTATTAGCTGGATAAGTGCATGCGGAGATATTCTTCTCAAGTAACATCAATAATGTGGAGGTTTGGATGCCTAGTTTGGTGCTCCAAGGTTTATGACTCTTAATTCGGTGTTCTATTCCCTCAGCTGACACAGTGCATATAGCCCATTTTGTAGCTTTGGGTTAATATAAACAAAGAAACAATCACTGTCGTGGTTACAAGCTTATACGATTACTTCAGTCAAATTATAAATGAGTTTTATTTGCTTGTTTTTTATTTATTTATTTATTTGGTGGGGAAGGGGAGGGAGAGACTCAAACCGATTGAATAACACACCTGCCTTTCTATCAAGAAGACCCATATTACTAGCACAGACACAAAACGTTCTTGAAGCCTAAACACAAAATATAAACTAATTAGTAATTAGACGTACAACCTTAACGTATAAGTACTTTCCTACGTAGCTGTTTAGCTGTAAGGTTTAAACATTCTGATTTTCACTAACATTATTTACTAATTCTTTTTTTAAAGTATTTGTTAGTAAGTAAAAATGCTACTCTAATTCAAAAATAGTAATATTAGAGAAGCTTTATATGAAACTATAATATATATGAAACATATTTATAATATATGTATATAGACATATATATGTATGTATTATTATTATTTTTAATCCATGCTACTACAATGACACCATGCAGGTTTTCACACGTGTGAAGGTTACCTTTAATAACTAGTACGTGTGTGTTAGCATCATATGACGTGGTTATTTGATAACCATTCACACAACTAAGAAGTTAACCAATTTTAACATTATATTGTCAAGAGAAATAAAAGGACATTTTACTCCTTTTTTAACTTTGAAAATAAAGTTATTTTTTATATTTTTAATGATTACTGACCAAGATATCTGAAGTTGTATCTTCTTCGGAAGGACATCTTACTACTATTATGGAACTTTGGAAGTAAATCTCATTTTTCTATTATTACTGAGGTTATATTATGTTGTTCATACAGGTATATGATGAATATTATAGGTCTGGAATGAGAAATTCAATAGGTAAATTTGACTTATCACCTCGAGTAATTTCTTTATAGTAACCTGTCGTCTCATTCATAAGGAAGGATTTCTTTCCAACATTTAAGATTACGCGCCACTCCTATATTTTTTGGACTGATCGTCTCGAAACCTCAAATGACACATGCCTTGGTCCAATATGCTCATATGCCTTTTTAAAGTAGTTTTATTTATATTTCCATTGCAATTTTAAGGGATCAAAGGCCAAACATGACAAAAACACCTACTTTGGATTGCATTTCCTTTATATTTCCATTAATCCAAATGAGACTTTGTACAAATATATTTTGCAATAACCCTAATAGACTAAAGTAGACACATTTGAGTTTTGTACCTTTCTTTTAATTTCACAATAGCTTTAAAACAGTTGCAAAGTTAGAGCTTTGTGTCTGTTATTTCATTATATTTCTACCAATCTAGATGATACTTTGTACAACAATACCTCCCAACAACACCTACAGGTGACAGACTAAAGGAGATGAATTTGTGATTCGTGCCTTTCTTCCAAATTCATAACATCAAAGATCAAAATATTTCGCAGAATTAGGGGTTTTAGCTAACCATTCCTCCATATTTTGACCAATACAGACTTTGCTTAAAGATGCTTTGTAGCAACTCTAACAGACTGAAGTAGATAGATACGGGATTTGTGTCTATCTTTTGCTTTCACAGGGGATCAAAAGTAAAAACAAATCGCATTATATGCAATAGGGAGCTCTGAACCTAGAGACATTACCTGTATATGTAAACGTTACATAGGGTTGCCATTATTAGTGTATGAAATTGCATATACCAAGTCGAAGATTAGGTTTTATTCGTCCCAAAACTACCTGTACAGTTTTTCATTGTGAATAAATATATTTACGCAGAAACTGACTCTCCTATGTATTCTAATGTTTTTGATGGTTGTCAGTGTGAACAAATTTCTATGAGGTCAATGGTTGCACTCATCTTAGATAACTTGGTTTTAACTGGCATGAGAAACGTTGGCTTGATAATGGTCCTGAATAGTTTAAATATTACAAAAGATAAGTAGCTAACATCTTATTTGTTTTTAAAAATAAAGCTGATATGTACAAATTTTAAAAAAAGTATTTTAAAAGTAAGTATTGAACTTACAGTTGAAGAGCAAAATGAATCCATTTTACCATACCTTGATGCTAAAATAGTTAATTTAAGTAACTTGCTTGATAATAAATACTACAATAGATCAACATTTACTGGTTTATATTTTCATTTTGATAGTTATCTAACCCTAGAGTTTGGAAAAATTAATACACATTTTAATACGTCGGGCTTACAAAATAGTTATTTCTTTTGTTGGTTTTATTAGTAGACTGTAAATATTAAGATATTCTGACAAAAAATTAGTTTTCCTCTTAATTTTATTGATAATACTATTAAGAAGTATTAATAGGTTCTGTACATTTCTAATATTAACAAATGTTATACTACTAAACGCATAGTTTCTTGCGTTTGCTGTATACAGGAAAACGCGATTTAGAATATAAAAAGATTAAAACTGCTTTCAATTGTAAGATTTATTTCCAAATTCAATTTACAATTGATTTCAAGCCGATATTTCGTTTGAGTAGCTGTTTTCAATTTAAAAAGAGTGTTCCTAAAACGTAACCACGGATATGTGGGCTCAACAATTTGTTGTTTGAGTTCAGGCATTAAAGAGCATGCGCCAACTACTACATATAATCACTAAGCTCTTCATCGACATGGTTTACAAAATTGTGACAATTTACCTATCGCGCAATATTTCTGTATTCTGGAGAGTTCTTCGAGTGAGTAAATGCTGAGAACAAAAGAAACCTTATTTATGCACAAGTTACACCCAGAGTTGAATAATAATCAGTTTGATTCGTCTTTATTGCTGAAGTATTGTAAGGTCGCAATGTAATATGCTCCAATACATCTTTATCTCGGAGTTTTCTAGTTGATCTCATGTCTTGTGTCTGTCCCTCTGGAGTATATATGTTGTCGTTTACGCCCATTTTCACGGCCTTGAATACAATTCTCTCTTGAAATCTATCTTTATTCTAAAGATCTTATCGAAAAAGTTGGATCGAGGGAGATATGTTGAATTCTCTTGCGAATGTTGGCCTTTCTAGTTTTAATTACATTTCCTTGATTTTCTACTTAATTATGAGTAACTGCCCTCCCACATCTGGCTCCAGAGGATCAATACTATACGTAAATGTCGGAAATTATGGGTTGGAGCATCGATAGAGTACATTTAGTACCCTTCCCACGTCGCAGCTTCTACCCTGGCTGTATTTCCCTTAAGGTACGAGGATCTTTATTTTGGCCCAGTTGCTTGACATGTTATATATATAAGAGAGCTATAAAATCACCAACACAAAACATTGACGAATACATTTAACATCACACGAGGAATAGAAAATAACTGTTGGACCTGTAATAATTAAATAATGCCGTAAAAACGCAATCCCTAAAACTATACAGCAGCGACAATAGCACGAAAAAAAGCGCTGGAGGCGTCCTGTTTTACCAGTTACTAACAAACGCAGGAGGGGCAGGTGAACAGCGTTCTGTATCATATTACCATTCACTATCCGTGGCCTGTTGTGGAAATAACAACAATCTTTCTTGGTAGCAAATAATTGTACTAATATTATAAAACAACTAGAAAGAGTTAGTTATGTATAAAAACTACACAAAATAGTGGCATGTGAGAACACTCAAGCTAGAATTTTGCAAAACTGCAAACTAGTAAAGTAACCTAATGTTGACCATTCCTCGCCCAGTAATGCATACCAAATATTACATTTACAATTAAATAAATTCATAATTATATTGTTACACATTGTTCAGTGTTGTGCAACATTATATAAATCTTCCAAATTAAAACACATAAAATGTACATTAACAGACACGAATCTAAAAATAATTATTTTAAGAACTTATAACTGAAAGAATATGTTACATTACTGTATCTATTATAGCCAGTAATGACAACATCATTTGTTTAGAATTAGGGTTCATCAAACCGGCTGGGATAACACACAGATAATAGTGGTCTATGTGTTATTTATATCATCACCTTTCATGAACAACGACTATTATGGTGTGAACTAGATTAAGTGAATGAACTTTATTATTTATTTCACTTACATCATTTATAAGTCACATTTTTAGGGTTAGGATTAATATTGTAATATTATTTATCTTATTTCTATCGTCTATTATTTATTTTAATTAGTATTGTTTTATTAAAATTAGCTTTACTATCATCCAGAAGAATTGTCGAACCAGCAAGATAGTCTTCTTCTTGTTAGATCATAACTTCTGTCACACGTATACACTCAATGACGACATTGAGTATCTAGCGCACTCTAGTGATATAAACCAGAAACAAAAGAGAGATAACTGTAACTATAAATAATATTTAAACTGGGAAAAATCACTAGACAAACTTATATTACCTGTTATAAAATTGTTTATAGCTTTTTTCTGAATATTTATTTCTGTCTTTTTTTTTTTAGCGCAATGCTACACAGTGGGTTGTCTGCGCTCTGATCACCACGGGAAATCGAACCCGATCAATGTAGAAGTATTATCTAGAAAAAAAAAGAGTTTATGTCAAACAATTATGTATCCTTTAAGCAATGAAATTATAACACCTTATGCCTGCTCAACAATGTTTCCCTTCTACTGTATGAGCCCTAAATCATAAGAAATTATAACACCTTATACCTACTCAACAATGTTTCCCTTCTACTGTATGAGCCCTAAATCATAAGAAATTTTTCTTACTAATGTTCCCTTTACTCTTCCCACATTGTAGTCTGTACCCTGCTTTTATTTATCTTTTCTGGCCTAGTTGTTGGTGTGTTATGTATAAGTGGATGATAAAATCACAAAACAGTGACAAACGAGTAAATAGATCATGATATAATTACTCCTGTTCTTTTAACTTTCAAATCATATAAATAATATATATATATAAATTTTTTACAAACGTACAATCTTTATGGCGAATCTTGCTCTAAGTGATTTACAGAAAAGTATTGTTCTGTTACTTTCTTGTGCTTATGCTACATTTTTCTTGGTTATGCCGCGTTGCAAAATGCTCGTTACGATTAGCTGGATAAGCACAGGATCGTGAGACAAAAGAAGCATTCAGAAACCACGTTTCTTCTCTATACTGCTTCTTTGCTGAGAAATGATGTCAAACTACTCGTGACTTATTGTGTGCGTAATAATGTATTATTCATCAGGCAAAGACACGCTTTGTTAAAATGGGTCTTCATCGTGGTATGTACTCTCTACTGAATTTAATACACAAATATCTAAACCTACGTACTAAATTTTTATAAAAATCACCATTTTATTGCAGTCCATATGTAGATTGGTAATTGCAATTCCGAACACAGAGTGATGTAAATTCGGATAAGTCAGTTCTCTCTCCGATGACATATTTGATGCAGCAATGATGAACAAAATTATGATTCTAGTGTGTAGCCCATTTTATGATACCATACAGGTGTAAATATAGGTCTGTTTACTGAAAACAGACAATTTGTTTTTGTACGATTGAAGTGTATGACCATACGATTGTTGTTTTTTTGCGGGAAAATTGTCCTTGCTCCATTTATATTAGTCCCTCTAGCGGGTCACCGGTAAGTTTATAAACTCACAATGCTAACATCCAAGGCTGATTCCTTGCGATGGACAGAGTGAAGAAAACCCATTGTGTAGCTTTGCATTAAGAAAACAACATATGTTTAATAACATGTTATACTTAACTAATAGATGGAAGCACAGTAGCTAACATTCGAATGCTACCGTTCCTTCCAAGTGTCACGCTTTGTGCATAATTCTTTCTCTTTTTTTTGTGGTATTTTTAAACAACGGTGATTGAAACAGTGTTAGTTCTTTGAATTGTTTACAATGGTCTTAGTTTACTGTTTAGAATACTTATTACTAATCTTTTATAGAACTAGCCAAATTATCTTTAAGTTCATGTCAGCTTAGGTAAAATATAATCATCAGAAAATTCTTATTTAACAGAAAGATTGGATGAAAATTCTCTTTTGATTGCTTGAAGAAAAAATACGGTTTTCGTTTTCAAGAGTCTGCTAATGATGAAATAGTAAATTTTATAAATTCATCCGAATAAGACATAATGAGATCGACTTTGCATTGTAAAAGTCCTGCCAACATGAATCGTTAATAACAACTGAAGTGAAATACCGGGCCTTCTTTTTAACAATAATTGAAATTACTGCTAACTTTCTTACTTAACGAATAATGATATGAAAATTAAGTTTTCTGCATTTAATAGCCCTGCCAACTTCTGTTTATGTGAATTTGGCAGTCCTGCTGCATCCACCTTCTGCCCTTAGTTACTGATGACGTGAAAAATCTGACTTTCGACACTTGACTATACTGCTAAAATCCGTCCTTAACAACCAATTATGTGAAAGCTGAGACTTTTGGCGTTGGACTAGCCTGCCAAAATCCGTCCTTAACAACCAATTATGTGAATAATAAGGATTTCTGCATTTGGATGTACTTTCAAATTTTATTCTAAATAAACATGGTGCAAAAACATAGAATTTTTGCGTTTGGCAGAACTGCTACAGTCAACTTTCGTCCGATGATGCGAAAAGTGAGACTTTCGCTGTTCGAGAATCCTTTCAGCGGATCCATAAACAAATAATGAAGTGAAAACTGCCCCTTTCGTCAGACAAGACTTTGTATATTTAACAGATCGTTCAGAACAACCATGGCTTTTAGTACCATTTCATGTTTTCACTCCTTCAAAAAACATTAAAACGGCACAGAACGGTGGGAACCTTTAAAATTTCCTTTGTCTAAAATACTTAAAATGACCTCCTAATGGCATTTACTAAAGTTGCAAGAATAATAATGGTTATCCGTAGAATGAGAGGATGGGTGCTTGAATCTCGTTTGTTAAAATGTTCTCGGTTTTTAGCTCTATATTGTGATTCATAACAAAAAACCAGCAAAAATGAAATGTGATACATTTTCTAAGATTGTGAAGTCATCCTAGTTAATTCAATGATCAATTATAAAATTGTAGTCAGCAACGAGTGTGTGTTTCTAGTTAAGCACAAAACTACATAATGGGCTATCTGTGCTCTGCCCACCACGAGTATCGAAACCCGTTTTTTAGCGTTGTAAGTCCGGAGACACATCGCTGTGCCACTGGGGGGCGGTCAACAACGAAATAATCTTTTTTTTTTTAAATATACTTTGAGGAAATTTACTTTGTAAAATATACATAAATAGATTAATTTTTTTTATTTGTAAAAATATTTATAGCATATAGCCAACATTATTTCAACATTAATGATTTAATGTATAACAATGGGAATTAACGAAGTTAAATACGGCTAAAGCATATAGGATTGAAATTTGAAAAACGTAACTAGTAAACTGTTCTCTAGTAACCATGAGCTCTTATAACGCTGAAATTTCAGGTTCGATCCCTGCAGGGACACAGCACTGACACAAGTAATCCATTGTGTAGCTTTGCGCTTAACAACAAATAAACTTAACTTGAAGAAACTTAACTTAATCATTTCACAAATGTAGAGTTTTCAACCCATATGCTTTAATTAATGTAATTTTAGGCGCTTTTTAAACAGATGCAAATATATGTTTTTAATACATATAATAAACCACGTTATATTATGTTTGAAAATATTACGCTGGAGTATGTATGCTACTACTCCGCCCACTAGTGAAGAATATCTAATTACCCTTTCATTGAAATCTGAAAATCACTGTTCTGACAAATTGAAATTACCGTGGCAACCAAAACCTTTCAATGTTAATATAACTGTCTTGAGTTTTAAAGTAGTTTTTATCTAGGTAATTCTCAAGATTCGTTATATCGATTTTCTTGAGCTAGTCCCGTGAGCCAGTAAGATTTTTTTTCCTAATCATTTATCCACACCAAAACTGTTTGATGATTAAATAACAGTCTTCTAAAATTTGTTTTAATCTGTTACTCTTTTACATTATTTTTTAATACTAATGAGATGTTAAACGTATTACGTTTTAATGCTAATTCTTGTCATTACTCTTACAAAGTCAACTAATTTAGTTAAATTAGAACAATAAGGTTGAAAAGCAGGTTGTAATTAATTTAGATTCTAATCAATTTTTGGGTATTAGTTAAACGAAGCTGTACAGAAGGAGATGAGTGAGGTTTTTCCAGAATTTTCCCTTATATTCGACACTTTTGCGCCATCTATTAACAGTTAACACTACTAATTTATAAATTGATAAGATCAATAGTGTCCAGCTCTTTTTCAATATCATGCTTAGTCGTTAAGATGAGACTATTCTGAAAACCACGTAGTGTTGGAGATTATTATGATATTTTTAAAAAACTTAATATAATTTCAAGCAACCAATGAGCTTACTTCATCCATGCATTAACCGCCCATCTCTTTACTTAATCATAGCGTTCCTGTATTTGTAGTATTCGTTTATGTTATTGAGGGAAGAATATTAGCTTGAGTTATATTAAATACACTTTACTGCGCAAAGCTTAGCCGACGACAACGAATAGACTATAATTCTTTTAATTGTGAAAGGTAATGAGATATCGGTGGAGAATACAGTCCTTTATTTAACCAATTACAGTGTTGGTCTCTTTATGGCAGACAAAGAACGTTTTCTTTTGTTTAAAAACGAAAATCGAGCCTAATTTTCTAGCTTTGACAACAGTATATTAGAGATATATATAAACTAAAAGTAAACTACAAGTTCTGTCCTTGTAGTGTCGAATCAGATGTTTATTAATCTACAAGTTCTGTTCTTGTAGTGTCGCATCAGATGTTTATTAATCTATTAGTTCTGTTCTTGTAGTGTCGCATCAGATGTTTATTAATCTACAAGTTCTGTTCTTGTAGTGTCGCATCAGATGTTTATTAATCTACAAGTTCTGTCCTTGTAGTGTCGAATCAGATGTTTATTAATCTATTAGTTCTGTTCTTGTAGTGTCGCATCAGATGTTTATTAATCTATTAGTTCTGTTCTTGTAGTGTCGCATCAGATGTTTATTAATCTACAAGTTCTGTCCTTGTAGTGTCGCATCAGATGTTTATTAATCTACAAGTTCTGTTCTTGATAAACATCTGATTCAACACTACAAGGACAGAACTTGTAGACTGATAAACATCTGATTCGACACTACAAGGTCAGAACTTGTAGACTGATAAACATCTGATTCGACACTACAAGGATAGAACCTTGTAGATTAATAAACATTTGATTCGGCACTACAAGGACAGAACTTGTAGACTGATAAACATCTGATGCGACACTACAGTCTACAAGTTCTGTTCTTGTAGTGTCGAATCACATGTTCATTTTGTGTTTTTGACTGAGTTATTCCTTCTCATAGAAACATTATAAGGTAGCAGTGTTTAAGACGATCTTTAAGTTATTGTTAAATAACACGATGCTTAGCGTTGACTAAAAACTTTTTTAATCTTTCAGGTACTTCATTTGGCCTCGACGAAAAGCTTTCTATTTTCAATCACTAATCTCTAGGTTACCAAGAGTCTCATAAGCTAAGTAAACCCTTCCTTTCCGAATATAAAAAATGCTAGTAAACATTTGTTCACCTGATATCAATATTTTTTCTTGAGTCCTGTAACTTGAGCTACATTACTGCATCATCTTGAGTCCCGTAACCTGAGGTACGTTATGACCTCACCTTGAGTCCTGTAACTTGAGCTACATTATGGCATCATCTTGAGTCCCGTAACCTAATATACGTTATGGAGTCATCTTGAGTCGTGTAAGCTGAGCTACGTCATGGTATCATCTTGTGTCCATCTATTTACTAAATCATGGAATTTCTGTGTTTGTAATGGTTTATATCATTGATGGTAAAATATCAGTATGTGTTATGTTAAATGCACGCATTTTTTTGCGAAGCTTAGCCGACGACAAAGAATAGATTATCATCTTGAGTCTCGTGACCTGAGTTACGTTGTGGATTTATCTTATTTTCTGAATCTCACCTATCGTTATGGTACGTTATGAACTCATCTTGAGTCACGTAATCTAAACCACGTTATGGCATAATATTCAATTCCAGAATCTGAGCTGTCTTATGACTATGTGTTTAATTCCGTGATCTGTCCAAAGCGGTGATCTCATCTCTAATCCACTTCAATGAGCTACTTTATCTAACCTTAAACGTTCGTAACATAAGTTTATCATGGCTATGCCTTGGTTTCGTCTAGAATCAAGTGATAGTATATACATTTAAGTTCACTAGTTTTGCTTAAAGCATGTTGGCATTTTATTTTATATACTTTCTTTTATGTGCAATTATATTCTTTAACGACAGTTCAATCTAAAAATATTAAGATATATTTGCATTTAAGCATCTTAGGAGATGTTTGCAAATATTTCCCTCATCCAGCTATAACATTGATGTCAATATCTACCCATTTCTCCCGCTACGTTGCAAGCGTTATTAAAATATCACGGCTTTTCACTCGTTCTTTATAAAGTTTCAAACTTTGCACTTAATTTCTAATGAAGAAAAATGAAATTTCTAAGAAAACAGCACGACAGATGATTGATGGGAAGTCGTTTCGAGACTTGGCCATCCTTCTTGCTTCCCTGATGAACTTTTCTGTGGACTTACGTGGCCTCTTTGTCCTGAGATTAATGATAGAACGCTTATCGTTTCCTCTGATCGTCCATTAAACCCATTACTGTATTTTCTTAATCGAAGCCCTCTGAGCTGGCTGGGATTGGAGAGGACCAGCCATTAATCATTCAGATGCTAGGTCTTACGTCACCGCTTAATGACGCAGCCTAGCAGATAAAAAGGCATACTTTAATATCACCCATGATTTCGAAAGCTGTTTGGAAGATGCAGATTTCTTTTGTCTTGACAGCAAGAAGTTTTTATAGATGAGTTACGAGAATGAAAAGGAGTTTTTGACTTGGATTATGGGCAGTTTTTTTATTTTCTTTGCCAGCTTTCTTTCTTATAACAAGTGATGTACGTAATTTTTTTTTTCAACTCGAATACATTTTTCACGATATGAAGAATAACATACACTTTTTCTTTTCGGTTCAGCTATCTTAAACAAACTCAAACCCTAACCTACGTTCAGCGAAGAGAATGATAAAAATATCGATTTGATTTATTTCTTATATACTTAAGCATTTACGCTCACTCGACTGGGAGCTTTGTTGGTAAAATGTTAATAAAATAGAACTTGGGATTGTTTTAATACTTTTGAGGTCCAGATTTGTAATACATTATTAATACTCAGTTGTATTTTTTGTTTATGATGCAGAATAATTCCATAATAAGTCTTGTTTTAAATACAGTTTCGCCCTCCGGTGGCTCAGTTGCAAGTCTTAGAGCTTATCTCGCAAGAAACCGAGTTTCGATACCCGCGGTCGGCCGAGCACAGAGAGCCCATTATGTAGCTTTGTACTTAACAACAAACAAACGTGTTTTTTTGTTACACTATGCGAACAAATTCTTCTTTAATAGGAACTTATCATTTCCTTCCTTTATTTCAAACAAACTGAATATATATATAACAAATATCCCAGACTGTAACAAGATAAATACAAATAGATTTTAAAGAGTTGCAGCTTCAAACAAAAGTTTATCTGGAGAAAACACTATAACTGATCACAAAAATTCAAACAAAGGTTTATCTGTAGAAAACACAGTAACTGATAGCAAAAATTCAAACAAAGGTTTATCTGGAGAAAACACAGTAATTGATAACAAAAATTCAAACAAAAGAAGCATAGAGTCTTAAAATATGTACAAATTTGTAAAGGTATTTGCAATCTGAATGACAAAACTTGGGCTACACGGCCCAGTGAAACGCACCCTTAATTCAGAACTTCTAATAGGGGAAGTGCAATCAGTGCAACTACTCTTAACCGAATAGAGGAATTGAATATCACAGTTTTTACGATGCCCCCAAAGCTAAAGCGTTGAAGCGTGTTCAGCGGCTTATCATGATTCGAACCTTAAACCTTCAGATCTGCAACCCGGAACGCTAACGATTAGGCAATCCCTGTCTCAAATACAATTTTTACTTGTTATTTTATGTATTATCGTTTTCGTTATAGAAAAATTAATCTTGAAAAGAATACATTTACCACGAACAACTGATGTCAATGATAAGTACTGATAGTAGTGATAACTGACGAATGAGAAGGTTATAAAACAAACACTGGAAATTCAGACTTAGAAAATGAGAAGAAAGCCAGACTTTATGAACAACATTAAAATCTGAATGATATATCGTGTTCATTAAGGAAATGTAAGTTATAGAATTTGATAAAGATCTGTGATAGATAATGGCGGCTGAATAGTTATATTTCACTTGGTCGCACGTTCACACACACGCGCACACTTTGGGCTATAACTACTTTGCAAAAAGTTGAATAATACGAGATACAGAAGAATGTTTCTGATAAAAATTTTACTGCCTTACATCATTGTCCCTCCAGTGAGATAGTGGTAAGTTTACGGACTTCAAGCTCTAAAATCTGGGGGTACATCCCCCCCCCCCGAAGTGGACAGAGTGCAGATAGTCCATCTTGTACTAAGAAAGTAATAACAGCCTTACATCCATTCAGCAGACTCATTTAAGATATTAGTTGAAGTGGCAAAGCTTAGGTAATCTCGTGTTGTTACTCGTATATATATCTATATATATATATTTCTTTTTGTTTGAAATTATAGCTATATATTTATAGTTATCATAAGACATAGATGCATATTTATACATATCATTTAGCATAAGCTATACATCTCAAATAAACAGAGAGAAAATTAAAATATAAAGAAATTCACTCAACATCTCGAAGAAGAGAAAATCATCAGAAATTGGCTCCGTTTTTATCACTTACGTATCAGTCACATATTTAAAGCTAGAGTCTGATGTACATACATATTTATGTGTATAATTTTACATAAATTAATTATAGCTATAATGTACAGTTTACGCTATTCTTAAATGTTATTCAGGAACATGTGCGATTTTAGTTACAAATTAACTCTACACTTCTTTCCTATGACTGTCTACAGTAATTCACTGTTATTGGAAAAACAAACATTTTATTTTTCATATGAAAGAAAACACAACTTCGTATCTAGAGAATTTCGAGTATTACAAAAAAAAATAAACATATGACTCTCTTGAGTTTTGATGGTTTTGATGTGAAAGTTTTTTCTACTTTTTTGAAGAACACTAAAGATCTCTTCTTTGGACGTTTGTGTCCTTTGGTTCTATAACATTTAACAATTACATTTTACAAATATATTTGCCTTAAAAAGCGTGCAATGTATTCCTCGAGCCATAAGTAAAGTTTCCCGTGGATCACACACAGACAGACACAGACACAGGTACGTGTGCACATATGTGTGTGTGTGTGTGTACTAAACATGTTGCTTGTAGAGCCACGACCTCTCAGTGGATGATGTGAACACTGTTTGATGCTGATGTTTGAATATAGTGCCCGGAAGTCCTGATGCATCTTCACTAACCTGCTTTTGACAGTTTATCATGTCTCCTTGTATGACTCCATAGTTGGTGGGGTCAGTAATCTATTATTTTAACTTTTATTTTATGAATATTTTAACCACTACACTTTCTAGTGGGACCTTGAAGCTGCCTAAAGCTTACGACTCTGATTCATGTTTAACACAATCTGCACTTTCGATTCATGTTTGACACAATCTGCACTTTTGCATCCTTCACTCATTGACAAATAACAGATTGTGTAAAATTCCATATTTTTTATATCCAGATTTGATTAGAGAGCCTTGCTTTCTTCCTTTCATCAGTAACTAAACACTAGTCAGAGGACCTTCTCGTTGAAACATTAAGGGCAAAGTGCAGTGAGCTGTTTTCGAAAGCAATTCTCTTTTACCATTCTTGTTGAAGTCATTCCATAGTCCTATCACGACCGGTGAATACCTTTCAAGTGTCGAATGCATATAAAATTTCCAAATATAAGTAAAAAATATATAATTCTAGTCCTATTTCAGCAAGATTTTCCTCAAAATAGTTTAGAATTGATATTGTAGCATTACATAATATTTATTTCGTGTACTTCGCAAATGAAAAAACGTTCCAACTTTCACTTCTGCGCAGCTCCAGTAAACAACGCATTTATTGATTCTTTCATAAATGTTCTACTCATCTGAAAGCACAGACTTATATTTGTTAAGAATCTCTGAACCCTCAGAAAATATAATGATCCATCTCTTGCGTTTCAACTCATTTTTTTTTCTGTCAGTGATCTTATAACTTTAGCCTTTGGTTGCCACCCTTTTTCATGTCACACCATTGTATGAGCAGTTACCAATAAATTCCATCTTTGAAAATAGTTAGCCAAGGACTAAAAACTATTGGATAAAACATATTCTAATATATGCACGCTATCAGAGAGTTAATAAAGTATTTTAGTACCAATTTGTGGGTTGTCGGCATATTAGTTACATGGGGATGCCTTTGAGGTGAGGAAAGGATCCTAATCTAAAGTTTACAATAACACTTAGGAACAGACCACAGATCTATTTTTATTTTAGTTTTGTTTACGTTAATTTTGTGCTTAGTAATAATGTCTTTGTGTTAAAATATATCTGTTTTAAAGTTATAAGAATATCCTTCCAGGACAATCATCAAGTAAGTTTAGTTAGGTTTAGCGAGTACGGTAAGCGACAGCAAACTGTTTGACACAAACTATTTTTCTTAATTGAATTTTATTGTTAAGCTCATCGTTTTCGAACAACACCAACAACGGAAATTGTTTATTGAAAACAAACTATGTATATTAGATATAAATTGATATTAATCACGAATATTGTTGGCAAAAATCACAATACAGCACCTGACAAAGGTGACTGTGACGCCATTTTGAAAAGTGGGCACCTAGGTCATTGACGGATCTTTGTCAGTTTTTATATGATTTATATCTGGAAGTGGTGACTGGTTAACTTTGAAAAATAAAGTAATAAAGTAAAAAAATACATATATGAATAATATTAACCCTTTCTGGACCTGAAAGGTATCACTGATATCCTTTGACTTTTTTCTTTTCACAGTGAAAATACTAAACCAAACTGCATGAAATTTTGAACAAACGCATTAAATAGTACCTAGTTTCGATTTAGGCAATCAGTAATTTGATTTAGTTTTAATATAATTTTTATGCCATAAAATTACAAATATTTTTTTTTGTGAGACACGGTTTTGAAAAAAAAGAACAGTTCCTTTCAGCTTTAGGCCTGACATGGCCTAATGGTTAGGGCGTTCGACTCATAAAACGTGGGTCTAGGGATCAAAACCCGGCGCCGAAAATGCTCACCATTTAACCCTACGGGGGCGTTATAGTGTGATGGTCAATGCCACTAATCATTAGTAAAATTTAGTTCCAGAACTGGTGGTGAACACTGCTGGCCAG
>NW_013666079.1:490077-494556 GCF_000517525.1 Limulus polyphemus
CTTTTATGGAAATCTGAATGGACCCAGCTCACTCTGGTGTGGTAGAAAAATTGATGTGAAAGGTAGATATTTATAATATTTGTTCTTGTTTCATTTCCTACTGCTTTTCAACACTACAATCTATAAATGTTTCATGCTCCGAGTCAGTCATTTATTGCTATAGATCTGTCCTTCTGTTCACCTTGCCTCTTCATGTTTTTTTTTGGGATGTCGAATAATGATGATGATCCATAAGAAGCTATAATTTCCCATCATTCAGAGAGAAACTGACCTTGGATAAAATCCCCTCACTCACGCACCAAGGCGGAAACTAAAGAAAACTGACTTGACTCTTCTTTACCACATTCTCAGAACTTCCACTTGGCATCAGAGCAGCATCTTGAATGTCACACGCTTTAACGTAAAGATCAACACCATCAGTAGACCATTTCTTCTAGCAGTTGTAAAGAACATCTTTCCAGTCCTTAAGTATGAAGAATAAACTTCGCGACTGCACTTTTCCAAATTATTTTAAAACTGTATCTTCTATTTTCACCGAATCACGTTCTCTATCTGGAATATACATAACTTAATGTGGTGGCTGAAACTTAGTTATTAAAAATTCACTTGATAATCAACTCATGTTCATTTCTCATATAAAGAAGCTGAAAATCAAGGGTATAAAAACAAGAAGCATCTTCCGTATTCATGTTCCAGACGCCAGACCAGATACATCATCTCCTTATTCAGTCGAAACCCGGACTATGGATGTCTAGACTGTGCATTAGCTAGAAAATCTGTACTGAAGATGTTAGACCCTGTGATCATCAGGATTGTGGTTTTGCATATGGGCTTATAATAATTTACAGACCAAAATGTATAAGCAGGATTTTATGAACCTCCACTTTAAATTCGATGTTTCGAACTTTCATCTTGTTTTTTACATTATACTGCAAACCTATAATCCTTGCCATATCATCCCATTTGGCAATGTGTTTATGTGTCTCAGTGAGCTATGCCATTTACAAATAGTAGGTCTGCTATCCCTTCATATGAAATTTGTACCTGAATGCAGTTGCATAGAATGGGTCTGATATAACGTAGTAGCCAAGTCCAATGGTAATCCTTTTCTTTTATGGTTTATTACCATTTTAAACTTTCATTAAGGCACTTGAAAAGTTTGATCCTCCTGACTGTAAGTACCAAGTTCTATTTACTAAAACCTAAATGGACGAATAAATGTCAATAACTTTTAAAATGTAAATGAATAATCAAGATAGATAGTGTAACCATTCCTAATGACACTGTCCAATCTCTCCCGCCAGACTACACTATATATATATATACGTCTATGACACTTTTACTTCTACCGAACACACACACTTTATTTGAACACATAGATTCTTTTTATCCCAACATGAATTTCATCATCGAACACGAAAACAATAAACAAATATCTTTTTCTTTTTTAATTTCAATACTGCTAAATCTCGCACACTTCAAAACGACAATTCACCGTAAGAACACTTACACCGGCTTCTACACCCCCCACTCGTGAAACCAAACAAAATTAAATTAATTCAAAACCTCATAAACACAGCTTCAAGACTGTGTTCACCAACAATTTTGATGAATAAATCAAACTTTCGAAGCATTCCTTCATTCACCCTAACAAATTTTCACCGGTTGATGAAAATAAATCTCGCACAACCATCACAACAAAAACCTCAAACCTCAACTCACGAACAAAACTGATACCTATGAACCAACCAATAACAAAACATTACACAGCATTTTACCATTTATCCTTGAAATCAGTTCAAAAATAACGTATTCGTGGACAAAACATGTCATTAAGCATAAAATTCCTGTCGGCTTCAAATTTACTCAAAAGCTCGGTTTTAAACTAAAATCCTTATGTAGTTATGTAGAATCGAACAATAACAAGAACATTTATAAAATAATGTATAATAACTGTTCAAAACTTTACAACTCATAAAGCGGAAGAAAATTAGAAAGTAGATTCACTGAATATAATACCAAAAGCTATCCCATGTTTAGTACCATTGCAACTAAAAATATTATGTTTATTATAAAATACTAATTTTAAACAAAGAACCAAACATCAACAAACGTAAAATCAAAGAAGCCAACTTAATTGAATAAAATAGCCCTACTCTAAACTACCTTTATTAAGCCGTTAAGGTATCTCTGGTTATTTGACTTCTTTGTTTCATATATATATATATTCCTGTGTCTAGTAGGTAAATTATTTGTACCTGATAATGACAAAACTTTGTCAAACGTTGTACATTTATTACTGTGTTAAACTTGTGATAAAGTTTTTTCATTATCCATTCAACCCCTTTCTAAACTTTTTGGAAGCTATGACACTGCGCATCATGACAATCTATTCAATTATTTATGATCCATAACCTTCTTTTGATTTCATTTAAATTTTTATACTTAACAAATATGCATATTTTCCCTCTCGATTTTATTTTATGTACTTTTATTTACAAATAATTTTTTTATTATTGTTTAAAAAATACAAAACAAAAAGTGGTCGACGTAGACAGTCTAAGGAACCTTGCATCATTACACTAATTAATCAACCAAAGCCACGACTAGAATCTGCATTTATACATCACTGATTTGGCATGTGGAAATCCTCTTTATAAAATGTGCTTGGCCTTGTATGTCGTATATCTTTTATTGTTATAGAAACATGTTGCTATCCCAAAAATATGCATATTTGCAAACGTTTAATTGGCTTAATATTTGTGATTAAAATCACAGTGGGATGCAGGAGTTACCCTCCCAACCCCCTCCAACCACCACCATCACCAACAACAACTTTTTTTGTTTGCAGAATAACAACTAAAGATTTTAAGAACATATTAAGACAGTACGTTCACCTTTTAATTTTACATGTAATTAATCACCTGTCTTGATCAGTTTAATAAAATAAAGAGAAAAATTGTACAATTACACAACATTTTTGTTATTCTGATAGATCGTCACATACAGAGAGCTTTATAATAAGGTGCTGCCATCTATTGATAATGAATGACATATTTATATACAATACTCTGACTTGTCAGACTCATTAATCTCTAATTCATGTACGCTCGCATCATTTATGAACAACAGTATTTAACTTAAGAAATGGTATTGTATGGCTGTCCGCTACAATATACTATAAAATGAAAGTGTAGCATCTTTAACGTCAGACGTCCTTCAAATAAGCTCAATTCAATTTATTTTTCATGAACAGCGCCAAGTACTGTGAATGAGTTGGTTCTCAGACGCGTGTGGGTGGTTTTGTAACTTGTTGGTGGAATGATTCTTATTCTCTCATGTTTTTCTCCAGTTGGTAATAATCACGTAGTTTAAAATTAATACCGATCGGTGAGCGACTAAGCTACTCCATAAACATTTCTCCTTAATAAATAGCCATCAGTAAATAAGCATTCCTGTTTGTCAACCAGTTACTTTGTTTTTTGCTGATTAAAAATATATAATTATGGCCAACCTGTGTTTCAGAAAGGATTTTAGACTTATAATTTGTATTTATTTATTTTACATTGTTTCATTAAAACAATATTTTAGCAAGTATTTAGTATGATAAGAACAAATAACAATAGATTTCTGTAACGTTTTTTAAACGTTTGAAATCAATAAAACCACGTTTTCTTGACACTTACCGCATTCTCAGTTAAAAATTGATAATTTAGCATTTTAGTATTTTGCAATCAGTCACTAACATTTTTAACATTATTAATTTTGTTAGCAGTCTTACAAATAATAATAGTTAAGTAATGTAGATTAGGCTTTTTAATGATTCTATTTTATTTATTTATTTAATAAAATAAATTCAAATCTTTTGTTTTGTAATATAGCTGAGCTCAAAGTGGTGCCAAGAAAAGTACGATACGTGTACATTTTGAAATATGTAAAACAACCATGTGATATGTTGTTCCAAGGGTATTTTATGCAATGTAGACATAGTAGAGGTTTGGCCGATGCGTCGTACCACTCTCACAACAGGCAGGAGCAGTTCATTAAAATCCAAAACTCAAATTATATTTAGTTAACTTTTCCGATGTAGATAGTCTTTTTAATAATTTGTTTAACCAATGCTGTGATAATGAATGGGCTCTACTGTTAAAACCTTTAAATTTTATCGGTGTTACGACTGAAAGATTATTTGTTAAAAGTATTGCACTCACAGCTTGTATTTTTCTTCCTTATACGCTCCCACTAGTTATTATTTTCTAGTGTTAGTTATTTTTCCCACTAGTAGATGGCAGCCCAATTTTCGTTTGCAAACATATATGCCTTCATTAATCAATTTTTCATTATATCATGAAAAAACACAAGCTTGATGTTAGCTTTATTTTCTAATGCGCAGTTTTGAATTTCCATTTTATGTTTGTGATTTTTTTGGTTTTCGTTTGTGACGGATTTTGCTATTATATATTTATTTTAATATCGACG
>NW_013666079.1:494851-496671 GCF_000517525.1 Limulus polyphemus
TCGAGAGTAAGAATCAACAATATATGTGTGTACGTAATCGCTTGTGTTAGTGTCAGTATTGTTACGTAAAACTGGCATTTCAAGAAATTCTCCACATGCCTATAAGTATAACCAACGCGACGTACCAAAAAAGAGTATCTATTATTGGTTTGCTATAGTTGGTGTACTATAAACTTCAGAAGCTATAACTTTGATTAACGCATATTAATCGGAAAACTTCAGATAATTGACCAGAAACATTTACAAAGTTCGAACATTACAAATCATTTAACTTCAGTGGATTCTCATTGGACATTAGTATTTTTACGAAATATTATATAACTTCATCATGGAAAACTTAGCGTGTGTGACTGGTGAATAACGAAGGACAAAGTTAGCTAGCTTCCCGTTAAGCGAATCGTACCTACATCAACTCGTAATCAACTCGCTCATCAAATAAGATATCAAGGAAGTTCCAGACTAGAAAGAAGACTTTATAGTGCTCGTAAGTTTGTAAAACTTTTGTATATAAATCATTGTGTGTAATAACTATTTGTAATAACAGTTGTTGTAAATTGTATTGTTGTGTGTATATTAAAAGATATTTGTGTTAAAAAAGAAATCTGTGTGTGTATCAATCTTGTTGGCAAATATCGTAAATTGGATATATATATCGGCATTTATTTAACTTCTAAATCTAAATTACAATTTAATCAGTTTAGACCATTCGAAATTATAATACATAATAAATTGGGGGCTCGTGTCCGACATTTGAAGCAGAGACAAAAATTTAAATTTAAATTTAAATCACAATTGAATTTATATTTATCAGTGTCAACAAGATTTGAACATGTCTGATTGTCAAGATTTTCTTGAATCACCCTCCCTCCAACAACCGGGAAAATAAAAAAAAATTAATTGCTCGAAATTGCCAAAGTTTTAGAACTATAAGTTAAAAGATCGATGAGAAAAAATGAACTAAAAGTGTATTATCGAAATAGTAGTCGATGATGATTTGTTGCCTGAGAAAGCATTAGAGGAATACGCTGGTGAATCTATTAGCCAATCGGGGTTGAATGATAAAGATAAATTAGAGTTCTAGCTAAAATTGAAACAACTCGAGCTTGAACAAGCTCGTATAGAAACCTAGAAATTACAAGCTCGTATCAAAACCGAGAAAGAACAAGCTCCTATCGAAGCTGAAAAAAAAGATCAAGCTGAAAGAGAAAATAAACGTCTCGAGGCCGAAAAAGCTAGCATTGATGCCGAAAAATAAATTAGACCAAAATAAATGGAAATTAGACTCAACTCCGATCAACCAATGCAAAATGACAACTTTGAACTTAATTAAAGTACCACCATTTAATGAAAATGAAGTTGATAAATATTTTCGACATTTTGGGAAGGTTGCCCAAACCATGGAATAGCCCACCGAAAAATGGTCATTATTATTACAAAGTGTTTTAACTAGTAAAGCACGAGAAGCTTATGTCGCTCTCTCACTAGAAGATTATATGAATTATGATAAGATTAAAGCAGCTATTCTCAAAGCATACAGTTAGTACCAGAGGCTTCTCGCCAAAAGTTTCAAGGTTATCGCAAGCAAGATAATCAAACTTATATGGAATTTGCACATGAAAAAGAGGTTTTGTTTGTTTTGTTTTGAATTTCGCGCAAAGCTACACGAAGGCTATCTGCGCTAGCCGTCCCTAATTTAGCAGTGTAAGACTAGAGGGAAGGCAGCTAGTCATCACCACCCACCGCCAACTCTTGGGCTACTCTTTTACCAACGAATAGTGGGATTGACCGTCACATTATAACGCCCCCATGGCTGAAAGGGC
>NW_013666079.1:497172-524646 GCF_000517525.1 Limulus polyphemus
AATTAAGGGTGTATCATTGTTGTTGGGAAACGATTTGGCTGGGGAAAAGTTGTTGCCGAACCTAAAATGGTAAGCGAGCCGATCACTGTTTCATCTAAGGATGATGCTGTCATTGAGAATAATCCTGATGTGTTTCCCTTATGTGCTGTGACTCGAGCTCAGGCTAAGAAATTAAGCCAAACACAAATGATAGACATGGATTCAGAGGACGATATTATAGATTTGTCTCAAACATTTTTTGGACCGGACAGGGATCTTTTGGGTGATTGTCCTACTGACAATACCTCGGTGAGTGACAATTGTGGGCATGAGAGATCTGATTCACCTGATGAAATTCCATTTACTAAAAGTAAACTGATAGCTGAGAAAGAGAAAGATCTGTAGATTTCTTCTCTATTTAAATGTGCTCCCAAAAGATGAACTGGAGAAAGTTCCAAATGGTTATTTTTTTCAACTGAAAAAATGGAGACCACCAGATGTGCCAACTTCAGAGGACTGGGCTATTGTTTATCAAATCGTCCTTCCCAAAGCATATCTTTCTGAAATATTGAAGTTGCTTATGAACTCCCCATGGGAGGTCATTTAGGTGTCAACAAGACATGTGACAAAATTATGAGACATTTCTTTTGACCAGAAATTAGGCAAGACGTTTCTCAATTTTGTAAAACTTGTCATACCTGTCAGTTGGTCGGAAAACCTAACCAGAAAATTTCTGTTGCTCCTCTGAAACCTATCCCAGCATTCAAAAAACCCTTCAGTCGTATGATTGTTGATTGTATTGGGCCTTTACCAAAAACTCGATCGTGGAATCAGAATTTGTTAACTATCATGTGCGCATCCACTCAAATTCTCTGAGGCTATCCCATTGAGAAACATTTTCTAAGGCTTTGATCAGTTTCTTTACTTCTGTTGGCTTGCCCAAAGCAATTCAATCTGATCAAGGATCAAATTTTATGTCAGGGTTGTTTCAACAAGTTGTTTATCAGCTGGGTGCTAAACAGATCAAATCTAGTGCGTGTCATCCAGAATCGTAAGGTACTCTTGAGAAATTTCATTCTACCTTGAAAAATATGATGCGAACTTACTGTCTCGATAACGAGAAGGATTGGGATGAAGGAGTTAATTTATTATTATTTGCTGTTCGTGAGTCAGTTCAGGAGTCGTTAGGGTTTAGCTTGTTTGAGTTGGTGTTTGGCCATTCAGTGCATGGCCCTTTGAAGTTGCTGAAGGAACAATGGTTGGAAGATGATCCAAAAGAAATGTATTTATTGGATTACATTTCCAAGTTTCGGTCCAGACTCTTAGGTTCTTGTGAATTGGCTCAAGAAAATCTGAAGTCATCTCAAGTTAAAATAAAAAATATTTATGACCATAAGGCTGAAGAGCGTAAGTTCCATCCTGGTGACATGGTCTTGGTATTGTTATCCACTTTGGGACATCCACTCAAGGCTAGGTATAATGGTCCTTATGAGGTTGTTCGGAAAGTTAATGATACGGACTATGTTGTAAAAACACCTGATCGTCGAAAGGCTACCCAACTGTGTCGTATTAATATGTTGAAGCCCTATCACATACGAGATTCATCCGAAAATATTTTAACTGTTGAGTGTTCTCCTGATACTGATGACAGTTGCTTTGACTCAGACACCCGTAAATTTGAAAATATTGGAGACAAATACAGCATCAAACTGAGTAATTCAATCTTGATTCAAAACTCGATCACTTGCTTCCTGAAGGGAAAAATCAACTTGTAAGTTTATTGACTGAATACGAATAAATATTTCCAGACGTTCCTAATCAAACCAACATCGCTGTTCATGATGTAGTTATAGGTGACGCTTCTTCTGTGAACAACATTCCTATCGTGTGAATCCAGTGGAGGCCGATAAAATGCGTAAAGAAATATCTTACATACTGGAAAACGGCATTATGGAGCCCAGTAAAAGTGATTGGTCTTCACTTGTTTACTGGTCCCTAAATCTGATGGTTTGGTTAGATTCTGTAGAGACTTTCGCAAAGTAAATGCTTTGAAAAAGATTCCTATCCCATTCCAAGAATGTAAGATTGTATTGATAAAATTGGAAAAGCCAGATATATCACAAAGTGTGACCTACTAAAGGGATACTGGGCTGTTCCTCTAACTGACAGGGCAAAAGAAATCTCTGCTTTTGTTACTCTTGATGGGTTATACCAGTACAATGTAAAGCCTTTTGGGATGAAAAATTCTCAAGCAACTTTTCAGCAAATGATGATGAATCAATGCCTCAACAATCTGTCAGATGTTGGAATTTATGTTGATGATATTGTGATTTCCAGTAACACATGGGAAGAACATTTATGTGTATTACGTGATGTTTTTGAGAGGCTTAAGAAAGCCGATTTCACTGTAAATTTGGCAAAAAATGAGTTCTGTGAAGCCAGAGTTATTTACTTATGTCCTGTAGTAGGCCATGGTAAATTTTCTCCAGTTAAAGTCAAAGTCGATTGTATTATGAATTATCCAACTCCTACCAACAAGAAAAGTTCGATGATGTTTTTAGGAATGGTTGGTTATTACAGGAAGTTTTGTAAAAATTTTGATGACATCACTATACCATTAACAAACCTTGTTAACTTGGAGTTTATCTTTACTAGAGTATGATTTGAAGATAATCAATGTCAAAGGGGTAGATAACATTTGTGCTGATGCACTTTCACGTGCTATGTAATTTTATGATCATAAGATTATTTGTATTAATTGTATTGTATACTGTCATTGAAGTTTGTAATCCTTTGAATAATGTATTACTTATAATGTATTGTTGCTAATGTATATGTATATATATAATATCTTAGTTAAAAATTGTCTAATGACAATTTTTAATTCTCTAAGGAGGGAGTTGTGACGTACTTGTTATTATACACTTATTTTAATATCGACGTTTGTTTATATTAAATTTATATTTATAAACATCCATAGCTTATACTGTTAAATATGTATTGCAAAACTCCCGCCTATTCTCCAAAATTGTAGAAGATTCTCGAGAGTAAAAATCAACAATATATGTGTGTACGTAATCGCTTGTGTTAGTGTCAGTACTGTTACGTAAAACTGGCATTTCGAGAAATTCTCCACATGCCTATAAATATAACCAACACGACGCGCCAAAAAGAGTTTTTATTATTGATTTGCTATAGTTGGTGTGCTATAAACTTCAAAAGCTATAACTGGGATTAACGCACATTAATCGGAAACTTCAGATAATTGACCAGGAGCATTTACAAAGCTCGAACATTACAAATCATTTAACTTCAATGGATTCTCATTAGACATTAGTATTTTTACGAAATATTATATAACTTCATCGGGGAAAACTCGGCGTGTGTGACTGGTGAATAAGCTAGCTAGCTTCCCGTTAAGCGAATCGTACCTACATCCACTCGTAATCAACTCGCTCATCAAATAAGATATCAAGGAAGTTCCAGACTAGAAAGAAGACTTTATAGTGCTCGTAAGTTTGTAAAACTTTTGTATATAAATCATTGTTTGTAATAACTATTTGTAATAACGGTTGTTGTAAATTGTATTGTTGTGTGTATATTAAAAGATATTTGTGTCAAAAAAGAAAACTGTGTGTATCAATCTTGTTGGCAAATATCGTAAATTGGATATATATCGGCATTTATTTAACTTCTAAATCTAAATTACAAGTTAATCAGTTTTAGATCATTCGAAATTGTAATACGTAACACGTTCAATACGTTTGAAAAAATGATGCGTAATATCACGATTCTTTATAGAAGTGTCTTAGAATTATCACTATTTGTGATTTTACTGTTTCAGAAGTTTTAAAGGAAAGACACAGGTCAACTGAATGTTAGTACATATGTGTGGTTAGCCCTTTCTTAGGGGATATTCCATAACAGCTCTATTGCCAAAACCAATGTGTTCGTTTTCTGCGATATCTTATGACACTGACATATTCTAAAGAAGTATGATTAAGAAGCTTTAAGCTCTATGAAATGGCCACTAAGACATGAACTCTTAGCCCAAAGCAAAGACTTATGCAAGCACATGAATACCTACATACTATACATAAGGTAATTAACTAATCACAGATAATATGCATGAAAAATATTTTAAAGTATCTAGAAATACACGAGTAGATTTATAGTCTTTTCTAATCTTACTTGTCTCCAGCAAAAAAAAAATGTTGAATTATATGACGCTACTGCATAAACACCTTATCAAATAAGTAACTTACATAAGTAGAGAATTGCATTTTTAACTATTTGCTCCAACCTCTTCTATAGGAAGAAACAACTTTAAAAATGCATTTGGTGAATAATCTATATGAATAAAACGTCTACTAGCTTACTCAGAATTGTTGTAGATTGTGTGTAATAAGTATTAATAGAACATGTAAGTAGCCCCCCAGTGGCACAGCGGTATGTCTGCGGACTTACAACGCTAGAATCCGGGTTTCTATACCCGTGGTGGGCAGAGCACAGATAGCCCTTTGTGTAGCTTTGTGCTTAATTACAAACAAACAAACATGTAAGTAACTTCCAGTTAAAAGAAGATGTTTTGAGAAAGTTTCTCTTAGTTTTGAACGACTAGGTGTGCTTCATATTTGCAGTATTTTAAGGATGAAATTAAATGTCTTAGACAAATTTAGCTTCTGGTTGGTTGATGTGTTTCAGAAAGTACGAGAGAAAAATAATAATTCCTTGAACTAAAGTGTTCTTGACTTGAGCTAAAGTGTTCTTGATAATTATGAATAAAACGTACAGGGTAATAAAATAAATTAGAGATACCAGAATGCTGAAATTATATACCCTAATTATAATACAAATGAATAATCGTACTATTAATTTTATTTGTTTCAATTCATAGTCACGTAATGAGCTATCTATACTATCTATACGAGCTGAATGGTGTGCTTTTCTGTCACGTACTTGCTCCTGACTTCTTCTAACTACATCTTGGAGAGCAATTTAATGTGCTTCTGTATTTTGGGTTTGTTCCTGGCTTCTTCTCACTGAATCTTGCCTCATAACTTGGTTAGCAAGCCTATCTCTTTCTACTTGCATCCCGACGTTTCATTTTCTTCCTCAAAGTTTCAGACTTTCTCCGTGATAAGTCACTTTTCCGTTTGGCAATTTTTGGCATCGTGATTTTTTATGTTTTTGTTCACTTTATACTCATACTGAAGTAAAATAATACTTGTGTAACTTACGAAGATCGAGTTACTATAAAATTCCTGCAAATTTGTATGCAACGAACTCCGTACGAAGGACTTGCGAATTTTTCGGTCATAGCGAACACTTGGATTCTCCATCAGAAAAAGTCACTTTTCTTCTGAAATATCACAGAGATTCTCCAGTAGGAAGACTCACTTTTCAATTCCGCATTAAACTCACTTTACGACAATTTTAGAAGTTTTATTAAAAAAATAATTTCGTGTATAATAATAATAAATGTACAAAATTAAAAAGTAAAAAAGTACCATTTCTCCATTAAGGAAGCGATTCAGGGAAAAAATGTTATCAAATAGGGTCCTACTACCGTTTTAATTTTAACGAGGGTCTATTTTATTTCATTTTTTCATTTTGTTGCGATATAAAGCTGTTATTGACTTATTTCTTTAAACACAAAGTTGACATGTGCACTAAATAAACTTTTTATGAGAGACCCAATTGTAATAAAACTTTGTTTGGAACTTCCCCTTATGATGTTGAAAAATCATACGAAGTTTCATTCAAACCGGACTTAAACTGTGGGGGGAGTTTTCCGGACAGACGGACATTAGCCTCTTATATATGTAAATATACATATATATATATATATATGTAAATGCAAATTAATGAACGTGAGTTATCATAATTTTAATCATGAGTATAATTTTGATGGGAATGATCTTAAGAGTTTGTGGAAGAAAATGATATTTGTGTTCTGGTTGATTAGTCTCTATCCCAGCAGCATTCTGTTTCTAGAGGGAGGGCAAATAGAACTTTAAGTGGTATCTACAAAAAATATTGAATTCAAGTATAAATAGGCTGTAATTTCATTGCATAGGTCACTGAATCAGCCACATTTAGAGTATTGTTTTTAGTATTGGGCTCCTTACCTTAGGAAGGACATTTTGAATTGTTGGAAAAGGGTCAGAGGAGGGTTGTTGAGGTAATAACTGAGATGTGAAAATAAGTTAAGGTCTCTAAAATTATGATTTATTGAGAAATGAAGAGTTAGGGGGATCAAATTGAGGTGTTTAAGGTTATTAAGGGAATTGATAGTGTTAATGCATCTTCTTTTTTTCGTAATTAATGTGAGTATGGTAAGAAAAGGGGACACAACTATAAATTTTGACAGCGTCACCTTCAGCTAAGGATGGTTGGTTTTTTGGAATGGAATGGCTTCAGATGTGATGTATGCAATTAATTTAAGGGAAGACTTGATAATTATTTGAGTGACAAGAGCTGACTTGGAGTATTATATTTTTATTTTAGAGTTTAATATAATGAATAGGACAGCATATATGGACCAATGGATCCTTTGTTGTTCTTAAATTATATGTATATGTATACACGTGTATGTAAATAGAAGTAATCTCCAGGTATACAATTATTGTTATTAAATTACTGATTTAAAGAAAGATCTTTTGTGAAGAAATTCTAGGATGAAGAATACATTCCTATGGATAGAAAGCTGTGATTAAATTCTTAGATAAAAACAATCCCATATAAATAAATAATTTGTGATTAAATTATCGTATGAAAACAATCTCTTAGAAATATATCATCTGTGATGGAATTTACGGATAAAAAAAGCAATCACTTATAAATAAATAATTTTTTTTGAGATTAAATTCTCAGATAAAAATATTCCTTATAAATAAAGATATGTGATTAATGTCGGATAAGTAAATTATTCCTAGACGTGAAATTCTTGTGATTAATTGCTCAGTTAATATTTTATGAGAGTAATGAATTTTTTAATGTGGAAGAATAACACCGTTTACAGAGCAGCTGACTACAAAATTGAGTTCTTGATTGTCAATGATAATATTTTATTGGCAACAACTTGTGAATGAAAAGAAGCATAGAAATGCGGAATCGGACAAAATTTTTACACACACACACCATGCAAACAAGTCGATAATAAATGTGTACGTTGATACAACTACAGTCTCAACTGCAAGAAACACGAAACCAGATCTTTAAATATTGAATTGGCGAATACAGTGTATAGTTTCAGGTAACGTTCATACATTATCTAGGCTCTGTAATGTATTCATAGGCTACTTACCAAGAAACGATGAAGTTACGAGAAACGGAGAGCATTGCATCCAAATCTCATTAGAACTTAAGTACCCTTATCAAGTCACTTACGAAACAAGGAATCAGTGCTTTCATAAATTTATAATCCCCTTGATCAGAGAGCCTAAACCTCATTCGCTGTCTTTTCTTAATATTCTTGTTTTGTTTAATTTTATAACATATACATTTCATTCAATAACGTAGTTTATTAAATAACTTTTTTGAGCAATCTATAGAGAAGAAAAAATAATAATCCTCATCAAACACACGATACTATAACATTGTAATGAGACTAATTATTATTATAGGTGAATAAAAGGAATTAATTATAAGGGTTTTAATTAATTTTTAAATACATTTTTGTACTCGGAAACCAGCATGTAGATCGTAACCCGAGCATGTTCTACAAATGAAGATTTGAAAGAGACTAACTGTTCTCTCCTTTTGTTTTTTAACCTCTGAGATAATATACCAAGAAATCCTGTAATTATCACTTTATAAGGTTATTTTGTGATATATATATATACATCCATTAAAATAAATAACTGTCATATTGCAAGGCCCTTTTTTCTAGATATATATTTTTGAATTCAGTAATTGTTTCCTCATAAGGAATTTCTGAGATACAGGTTTGGAAATACAACCATTTCCTGCTTATAAGATTATTTGGGTTATGTATTTTATAAGGCTGTTTTGCTATACATTTTTTGAAATCAATTGATAATACCATTATAAAACTGAGTTTAGATTATGAAATTATAGTTTTGATACTGTAAGATCTTCCACAGAAAACATCTTTTAAACCCCACGTTTACCCTGGAACACAATACAACAACTCGAAACAACAAGAACAACCAGTTTTATAGCTTTAGTGATATAATTATTTATAGACATTGAGAAAATAAAATACTAGGTATCATGATTACAAGTTCATATATGTATGTCATGCATTGGCGACATTACCAGCATATCAATACAAAGTTATATGTGAAAATAATGAAATGGGTATTTAATAATACTGATATTAAAGTAACTTGGCTAATTCCTATCACTTTAGGATATATACAAGTATGCGATAAACATACTAAGATAGACAAATATTCATTTTCAAGTTCACACTTTCAGAAAGATAGATGAAAACACTAAGGTCGTCTAACATAAAATTCAAGTTTTTTTTTTCCAAAACCATCATGTATTTCAAAACGTTTCTAAAAATTAACAACTCGGGAGAGATATTACTGAAATATCACGTTTATATCTTTTAATTTTTGACATTGAATGATATAAGCTACTAAGCTGGTTCAAAACCACACTTTCTGTGTTGCAAATAACCTTTAACTTGCGAAAATTGAAATAATTTAAAAGGTTAAGAAAAGAAAACTTTGATACATAAGTAAACTATATATATCATCTGTGTGAAATTTTCACCTATTTTTTTTTCATCTCTAACATAACTTTAGCCAAAGAAAATTATTTTATTACGTAGCACAAGTTGATCTATTTACAGAATTTAAACACTTCAACAACACCGCAATCTCCTAAGTATGAAGTGTATAAAGTTTATGATTCAAATTAAGTTCATACTGAGAAAATTCTGATCTCAGTGTTAACCATTCTAGCTTCACAGTTTATCCTGTGTTTGTGTTTTACACAAATGTGAGAACTTAAATACCACACTTTCAACACTAACCTTATAAAATTGAATCTCGATCTCTAATCTTAGATACATTCAATGCCAAAAATATAATTATCGTAGTTGGTTTATTCAACTGTACTGGTAAATTTCATTATATAAGACAATCTTCTATATTTTCGCCACCCGGTATGTCTGCGGACTTACAACGCTAGAATTCGGTTTCGATACCCGTGGTGGGCAGAGCACAGATAGCCCATTGTGTAGCTTTGTGCTTAATTATAAACAAACAACCCTATATTTTGACCGATGTTCTATTTATTCAGTTAAGTTTAAGAGTTTTTGTTTAATGAGTTTACTGACTGTCAAAGTATAAATTCCTCAAAAGAGTCCGGCAAACATGGGTATACTGCTATAAGTAAACTTGTCCAAAACTGTAGCAAAACGAATATCGCGCAAAATGAATAGGACATTTTTTGAGTTAGCATAAACTTCCAAATCACATCTAAATACAGCATATAATTGAAAGAGTATATGAATGTATATACATAAGACTATTTGACAACTATTTTTATCTTTAAAGGCTTACTAATTTATCTAAAAGGAATACGGTGGTTTAGTGCTTTATAAATACACGAATATTAGAGCTTATACAGCGACCTCTAGGGGAACTTTATCTTAGCTTTAGAATAAGTAGGAACAATATCCCTACTTCTGTGGAAGATCGGATAATAAAAGTTTCTGTACTTTATAAAATATCTTGAAGAACAAGGTGAATAAATATCTGAGAAACGTAACTGTCGATGGAATTAATGTTTAAACCAAGGATAACCTTTCAGCCAAGTCACCAAACTCATAATCATTGTTACAGTCAGCAAATGCATAATCATTCTAAAGTCAACAGTCAGTCAATCGTTAATTAATCACTTTTACAACCAGCAAACACCTTGGTTTATATTTTAGCCAATTAAAAACACCTAATCATTTTTACAGTCACCAAGATATAGTTTTTTTCTCTAATAATTAAACACCTTATCATTTACACAATAAACAGGCATCTTGGTTTATGTATATTTGAGCCAAACAGTAAATACATAATCATTTTCACATTCAAAGGGCACCAAGGTTTCTATGTAAGCCTATCTTCAAACACCTAGTAATCTCTACATTCAACAGGTATCTAGGCTTATATTCCAGCTAATTGTGAAACACCTAACAATTTTTACAGTCAACAGGAATCTGCGTTTATATTTCGACTAATCATGAAACAACTGGTAGTTTCTACAGTCTTTCGTCGATATGTTTCGAGGAAGATTCCACAACTGATGGCAAATTCACTTAGCAGATAAACACTTTGTTCAGCTTATCTTTTCACATTTGATTGAAAACAGTATCAAACGTAATTTGGTGTATAATTTAACCTTAAATGTTTATTTAGTGATTTCTGAAATAATTCAACTAACCAGTAGCGAGTGATGAGCGAGTTATAAACGTATAGTGATTAGGGTTAATTCGTTTTTCGTCAATCTTTTACCAAAAACATCTCAGCTGGAAGAAAAGAATGTCATATTCGAGCCAATATAAACTACTTATAATTGGTGAACACGGTTTAGAAAAGTGTATCACCAAGAAAAAAAAACACAAGCCTAAAAAAGGTCGCAGAATTATCCTTGTAATTGCAAACAGCGAAGCACATCCTTAATTATGGAGATATCTATTTTCATTATAATTTCTGTTGTTATATTGTGTAAAAACAATATTAAATGACGCATAAGCTTCTTCGTTTACGTGTTTGGGATGAGGAAGTAATCTTATGTATATTGTGAACCGTGGTGCCTGTCTGAGCGTTCGTCTGTCTCCCGTTTGGAAAGCTGCGCACGCAGGCAAAGCTCAACATTCACTTCTCAAATGACGGGAGAACAGGCATGAATAATGTTGATGCCCAATTTTATTTCGCAAGCAGGATATTCTACGCTAACTTGTT
Organism: Limulus polyphemus; assembly: GCF_000517525.1. Classification (NCBI taxonomy): domain Eukaryota; kingdom Metazoa; phylum Arthropoda; class Merostomata; order Xiphosura; family Limulidae; genus Limulus; species Limulus polyphemus. Next base: position 508,089 of record NW_013666079.1, read on the forward strand.
AGGAATTAACCACACTATCATTCACATTACAAAATGTGGCGTAATTTAAAGAATAAAAATGTAGATTTACCATATATTATTGTTCAGCGGCTCTTATCATGACTGAAATGTTCAACAATTACTTTTCGCGGTGGGCGGTATAAGTAGCTAAGAGCTTTGGCTATGAGTGAAACCAAGAGCGCAACACAGTTAACCTTTTTCAAGTCCACGAAATAATTTAAATTGATAAATTAGCCTAAAGGTTTCATGTTACTGGGGACGGGTACTTTTGCTTGTTGTGTATATATCTCAAACCTTGAACAATTATTTGTATTGCATATCCCAAATTAGACCGGTATATTAAATAAGCTACATTAACTGCTGGGTTAATTTTAATTTTGATCTATGTAGGTAGCTTGCTTTGATTCAAGGTTGCTGGTAATATTCTGATAGTGAAAATTCATTAGTGAAAACCATTCTGTTGTTGCGATGGTTCAAATCCGAGTATAAGTTCTGATGAAAATTGATTGAAAGAGATGTTTTATATATGTAAGTAGAAAAGAGTATGTTTTTTTAATTGATCGGTGGTTCTTTTACTTTTCTGTAACAATGAGTGGCCCTAGCTATTCAATTCTGTTCTTCTGAATAATTCTTTTTTCTTTAAATAACTTTTATTTCAAGTTTGGGATTGAGATTTTTGTACTTCTAGATTTTAGTTATACTTTCCCAGTAAACGTTTTTAGCATATATAACAAATTCTTAATGCTATTGGAATCGGATGAATTTGAAAGTCAGATCTATATTTTATCCGTCTTCTGCTCTATTAAAAAGGACATTTTTTAAAGCTTGCAACTTCCATCTTAAGTTAATCACGTCGTTTCACTTTCCTAATTTACGTCAGCATGAAATTCGACAGCCTTTTGCCTTATTTTAAAATTATAATAGAGAATGGCAATGATAAAAAACAAAAATGGCAACAATATGACAACCATCTTGTATCAATAAAGTTCTGGCAAAAAACATTCAATCATTGGAGCTTCTCTATAAATCAGTTAATAAGTACATAAATATAAAACCAGAAACGTTATTATCAATAAAAGTCACAATTCTCTAAACTCGTGAAACGGGCACAAATAGTAGTTTTAATTTTTAAAGACGAAGAGAGAAAGAGAAATGGCCACAATTAGAAAAAAAAATACTACCATCCCCCTAAAAAACAACAAAAAAAACTGACAAACCTAAAAGCATTCCAAATGTTGTAATTAGCAAAATGTTTCTTCTAGGTTATTGTTTTATATTTCACTTTCTGTGAAATAAACGAACTACTGCATTCTAAGTTACTATCATAATTGAGAAGAAATTTGGCAAAGTTTTTTTAAAACTGATAACGATGGTTGAATGTGTCTAACCTTTTAGGGAGTTAAAACGACAAAGGATGTTTTTATCCTACTCACTGAAACAACTGAAAAAAACTGTCATGGACAGAATGCACTCTGAAAAGTAGCTTATTCTAATACGATGTTCATTGTTGATAGGTATATTGTAATCCTTCTCTGGATATAAATTCAACACTAAGAGATTCATATCCAAGCTATGGGATCACAGACACGTCAGCATTGCTGACGACAGCGTCATCATTATTTACCAGATGGCGCTGGATTTTTATGCGAGTGCACATGATTATTTTAGTTTATATGATGCCAATAAGCAATGTATGTAATGAAAATAATAAAGGCATTGACTAACTTTTATTATTAGTTGATAATAATAAGAAAAAAAGAACTGAATAATTAATGTTTTGAAATATACTGTTAAGTTAATATTTTTTACGATTTCTTTTAAAGCATTAGACTCGAAAACTTGTGTGTGCCATTTGACATGGGGTTAAACTTTAATTACAAAGTTCTTATTAATAGCTTATATAGTGACCGTATATATCAAAGGCAATATGGTTATCAGTTGCGGATTGATTTTATCAGGAATATTTCTTTTCGCCTGATAGACATTATGATAGAATGTTGTAGATCAAGAGTGACCAAGATTACAATGATAATAAATGAGCTAGAGAACGCAGGCAGCTCCAAGATGGACCGGTATAACATGGTACAGAGAGGAAGGATAGAGGAAGTACGACAGGCGGGCAGGCCACTACTGTACTGCTCTATTGCCAGGATCACAACCTCGGTTTGAGGCATTGGAATAAATGACTCTGTAAGTCATCGTCCTCGGTCAGTCTTCGCCATTTCCCGTGGCTACAGCTAACCCAAAAACTCAAGAGAGAACTCGTAGTTCTTAAAATGACTGCCGTATTAAAGTGCTGATACACGAACCGTGTTCGTGTTGACTGGAGATGGCGCTGTGCTCGTCGTTTCGGCAGACAAAATAGCTTCGGTTTCAGAATTAGGACTAGGTTGAGACATGGTTATCACGGTTGTAGTGCCAGAATCGCTTCCAGGTGGCGGATTCATATCAGTTATCAAAGGTTCTGGATTGTTCAAACTAGATCTAGATAGACTGATATTATGATGATATAGATTGCCAGAAGAGGATGCTGTGTTTGGTATAATCCTTACTTGAATATCATTTTGTTCATCATCTTGTTCTAATGTTCCTTCTCCACTATGTTCCTACAGAGAAAAAACAAAACACTATTAACCTAAAGAGAAAGATTGTTTCAAAATTGAAAAAAATGCAATTTCATAACTTAGGTTAACAAATGAAAATTAAAAATATGCAACACTGTTTAAGGTACTCTAGATAGTATCTTAAAACAGCGTTCATTTTTGTGTAAACTTGTTACGCGGACTAAGTGAAACATCGTGATTGTGCTAAACAGTTGAAATGCAATACTCGTTACAACTAGGTAAAGACATTGTAATGATTAACTTGGTTCAAACGTTACTCATAGATCAAAATAGAGCAAGATCAGCTGTGTTGTTCAAAATCAGAGAAAAATAGCTAACAGAGTAAGAAAATGTTTCGTGTACAACTGACAAGTATTGTTCTTCACTGTCAAAGAAAACTTTCATGGCTGAGTGTTACAAAAACCAGCCTCACAAACATGAACCTTGGAATATGTAATAATGAATAAAATACGGGGTGGACTAGAGCGAACCCATAAATAAAGAAAAATTAAACTGTATGACCTTAATTCTTCATGATTAGCCACCTAGTGGCAAGTCTGCAGACTTATAACGCTAGAAACCGGGTTTCGATAGCCGTGGTAGGCATAGCACAGATAAAACGCTTTGGGCTTAACTACAAACAAGCAAATCTTCATGATTAATGTGTACTTGCAAGATCATTAAAGCAGTCTTGCATTACAAATGGTCAGAGTGTAAATATTCCCACATAAACAACAGAATTATTGTCCTTGACATTTATGGGGAGCTTGCCATAGCTCACTCTATATAACAACTGTAGAAAAAGAGCTAAAGGTTAAGCTTCAGTAAATTCAGTAAATTTCAGCCATACTATTTTCGATAAAGAACATGTCTGTCTTAAATATTTAAAAACGTATCTTTTAAATATTTCCACATTTAATCAGTGTGAGGCACACACACATATACTCAAAGAAACCTTTAACTAACTTATTCATGGTTTGGTAAAGACACGAGGTCTCCAAGTAATACGAAACGGATTCGTATTTCGATAATTATCCCCCCAAGGAACAGTTTTCTTCTCCTGTATTCATTCGCTCTCTGACATCTCAAAGTTATTTCAGCTACTAAAGTTTTGAAACTTACGCTGCTAGTCTACGTTTGAATACTTTACGTTGAAAAGTCAATCAGAAAGTTTTTTTTTCTCCTCAGTATTTATTTATATGTACGTATGTGACGTGACGTTGTGCGTGAAATAAAAGGCATTTTCGTAACAGTATCACTAGAGATTTCAATTTTCCAAAGCAATGTTTAAAATTTTTATGGTACAAAAGCCTAATTTCGAAACGATGAAGTTTTCGTCTCTGGCAAGAGATGTAAATGAAATCAAAAAACTTTTAACTATTTGTTTTATATTAGTTAATCAAACTATTTTGTTTTAATTATAATAACCGCTCTTTTAAAGTGGTTGTATCAGACTTGCAATTTTTCTAATACACCCTTTACATGGCAAGACAGAATTGTTTTGTGTTTTAAATTTTCATGTAAGTAGCAAAAAGTTGCTTTTTGTAAAGGTTATAACGACAAAGACAAGCGAAATATCCCGTTTTCGTATTTGAAATACCTCTATGTAGAATTTTCACATAACACAGTGAATAAGTATTATCTACCACTGAAAACAAGCCAACAGATCACGTGAACCTAGATTTTAGTCCTAAGTAAAAAAAATATATCCGTAATGGCGTCGGAATCGAATACCTGACTGTAATTAACCTGCAGATGATTAAGGTAGCCAAACAACTGCATTTAGGATGTAGCTTCTATCAGTTTTCCCTTCATTAGTTATTAAAGCCGTACTTTGACAAGATTCGGGAACTCAATTTTCATTCTTTCAGAAAAAAATCGGACTTCACAAAACAGAGTACCATCATTAAATATTATACTGTTTCGCTTAAGTTGAGGATGTCAAAGATAATTTTGAGGAGTTGAATCTGTTTAGGTTTCTATTAATGAATATAGGGGGCTTTAAGTAGGAAATTATTACAGACCACCAAAATAACTGATGAAATTAAGGACAAACTTTACAATGAGATTAAGGTTCCAGCTGTTAATGAGGTCATAGCCCCCAGTGGCACAGCGGTATGTCTTCAGACTTAGAACGCTAAAAACCGGGTTTCGATACCTGTGGTGGGCAGAGCCCATTGTATAGCTTTGTGCTTAATTACAAACAAACAAATAAACAAATAATGAGGTCATATTAATGGGTGATTGTAATTTCAAGCATATAGACTGGGAAATGTTAGAATCAACCATGAGAGAGATTTTCAAAATCCATTCAGGATGGTTTTCTTCACTAACTGGTTAAGGAACTTACTAGGAACAACGCTATTTTAGCTTTACTTTAACTTTTAATGAAATGGTTGAGAAGTTGAAGACTGAGGAACATTATTTTATTAGATTTGGTGTTTTATTGCATATGAAGATCAGAAAAAATGAGATTTTGGTTATAAATTTCAACACCCAACATGCTCGCCCTTTCAGCCGTTGAGGCATTATAATGTGACGGTCAATCCCACTATTCGTTAGTAAAAGAGTAGCCCAAGAGATGGAGGTAGATGGTGATGACTAGCTGCTTTCCCTCTAGTCTTAAACTAGCCAAATTAGGGACGGCTAGCGCAGGTAGCCCTCGTGTAGTTTTGCGCAAAATTCATAACAAACAAACAATTATAAATTTCAAAAAAGGACATTTTGAAGGTATGCCACAAGAATTATCTGTTGTGAAATGGGCAGCTGAATTCATTGAAGACATTGATTAAATGTGGAAAAGATTTAAAAAATACATTTTTAAATATTTAAGGCAGACATGTTTTTTATCGAAAAAAGGATGGCTGCAAGTAAAAAACTAGGTTGGACTTACAAAGCATAAAAGGGATAAAACAAAAGAAAAGCATGATATAATTAAGAAGTTTAAATCAGCTGTAATGATGGGAAATTAGGAAATAAAAGACTATATAAAAAGGTTGTCTGAAAATGTAAAAATTAACAGTAAGGGTGTTTAAGCAAAATGTTAGGATGGGAGTAGGATCTTTAAGGGATGTTACAGTAAGACTAATGTATTAGGCTATTTGAAAATGAACAGTTGGCGAATGATAGAAGATTGGAAGTTGTATAATGTTACTTCTCTTTTGAAGAGACGTGATAAAAAATTATCCCAGCAATTATAGGCCTATTAGTTTTACATCACTGGTGAGAAAAGGTTTTTGAAAGTCTAGTAAAATATGCTCTGCACAGTAATTTAACAAAGTTTAATATTTTATTGAATAATCAACAAGGTTTCACTAGGGGAAAGTCTTGTTTTAATAATTTTTTGACATTCTTTAAAGAGGTTACTGCTTATGTAGATGAGGGTATCGGTGTAGATTTAGTGTATCTGGATTTTCAGAAAGCATTTGACAAGGTGCCACATAAAAGACTTGTTAAGAACGATATCTAAAGGTGTGGGATAGAATTATCTCTAAAGATGTGGAGATAAGTTGGCCTGTTCAACACGAAAGTGGTTGAATGGAAGAAAGCTGAGGGTTGTCATATATGGAGTTAAGACAAACTAAATTAACGTCATATGTAGGGTATCTCAGGGCTCAGTGATGGGATCGTTGACCTCTTTTTTTCATTTATATCAATGACATAGATGAAGGAATGGTCAATAAACTACTTAAAATTGCTGATGATATTAAGATCTTGGGTGTTGCTGGTTGTAAAAAGGAGGATGCTATTTAACAAAAGGATTTAGATCATTTGGTGAGTTGGGCTTTCACTTTTAAACATCTCAATGAGATCCCATCTAATTCTTCTTTTTCAAGAGAACACAATTTCTGATATCTTAACCTGCCCATCTAAGGTAAGGAGCTCGAGACTGAACACAATACTCCAAATGTGCCCTGACCATTGACTTATACGATGAAATCATAACCTTTTTTAGATTTATATTCAATATTTTTGTAGAAACAACCTAAAATCCTATTTGCCTTTCCAATAGCAACGGTACACTTCTTAGATAGTTTAAAAGACTGGTCAACTGGAACACCAAGATCCTTTTCTTTCATAACACTCTTAAGGTTGCACCAATCACATTTATACTCATACTTCAATATGTGATAACCCCTGCATTATCTTGACTTTACTATATGCAGTTTATTTGCAAATGATAGTGTTATTGTTTTTTTATTTTTTATTTAACGTTGAGAATGTTAGTATTAGAGGACATAAATATAAATTTTGACAGGGTAGGAGACATCTTCAGCTAAGATATTTTTATTTTTCTAACAGGGTAATTGGCCTTTGGAATAGGTTGCCTTCAGATGTGGTGGAAGCAGTATATTTAAGGGAGTTCAATACACATAGTTTAATTTAGAGGATGAAATAGTATAAATGGACCAAACATTCATTTTTTATCTTTAAATGTTATGTCCAAATTGGCACTTCCAACAACAACAACAACAAAAAATCCCATAAACGGATTTTAAGCTTTAGAAGTAGGTTGGCATAGCTTAAGAGTCCTGCCAAATTCTATCTTTAATAACCAATGATGTAGAAATAAGACGATCAATTTTCGATACGCAGTCGTTTAGTTGGCCAAAGAATCTTCACAATAAGCAAATTCACTGGTTCGAATACTACCTTATCTTACTTTTCATTTTCCATAAATTACTTTTAGAAATTTTACAATTAGGCCACTGAGCTGTTTATTAGAATATGATTAGCTTTGTTCGTTTAAAAATTAAAACTTTCAACCGTATTTTGATAATTTCCATATAAGTGCAGCTACTCTTTATTCTTGTTTTTGATATTATTGCAATTTTCAATAACACTGGTTTTTTTCATGAAAGCTAGAAAACCCGTTTTGTGGATTCAAATTAGAAAGATAAGTTTTGTGTACGAAAGTCTACAAGTCTTCATGACTTCGACACAATGACTTAAGTAAAAGTGTAGAATATAGAAAGAGAGAAAATAAAGAAAATAAACAAATTTGAAAATTCAGTTCTCGTAGATTCCACATCATGTTGTAGAATATAACACAACATAACAACCTTTAAATAAACATTTGTAGGTTAGTAAAGTACATCTTACCATAAATAATTCTTCTTCTTTGAACATGAAAACGTACTTATATCTATATAAGATGAAGCATGACATAGTGGTCAAGATGGATAATTACCTACCTTAGTGGATGTCCTCTGTAAGACGGCCTGTAAAAGAATGGAGAGAAATACGTGCAAATGTTGGACCATGAAGGAGGGGGTGGGGTGGGGGTGATAGAAAAGAGTGGACAGAAAAACAACTAGGTGAATTAAGTCAACTTAAAAGAGTAATATACACATACACACATATATATATACATTTTTAAAAACTCGGATGGCTTTCGGTCATACGTTTTAGCGAAGAATCGAGTATTTTTGCGAAAGTTCTGCCTCATACGTTGTATTCAGTAAGCTTCGTTTCTGATACTTGTATACGTGATATTTGGAGTCAAACATGTCTATTTAAACAGTTCTCAACTTCCTGAAGGACACATAGAAAGAAATTGATAATTGCTTCTTGATCATTAAACTATTCACTAGCTTTTGAAAATCTACTGAAGTATACAGTGTAACCTCGTTAATCCGGACATTGACTATCTGTATTATTGATAATCCTCATTATTTTCCATATGGACATATCTTCACAATGGCAAATTTAATCAACAATTCATATACTCGCTTTCCGAATCCGAACAGCTATTTCTTATAATAACATGCATTTCCTATGGATACGTGATTCGGTTATCCGTATATTACTCCACTAGAGTCGAGTGGGTGTTGATTAGAAACAGAAAACGAGGTAATAATTGCTGACTACAAAACACCTGCACTAGCTAGTGGGTACCTGTTTACGACAGTGAGGATGTACATATAAACTAGTTTATATGTTCGTTTTCACTGTGAACGTTATTCGAAATCTGTTATATATATAACAGATTTCGAATGGCGTCCACAGTGAGGATGTACATATAAACTATAACAAAATAATTTATGCTAAAGTCAATTCACAGTGCTCTGAAACAAAGATACGTCGAGATATTAGCATCATTAAAATGTGATGTTTATTTATACAAGAAAGCAAATCCAAGTGTAAGTCACTCTGATACCATAAATAAATGTTCGTGAGGTTTTACAAATGATAAGTTTCACCTGGTCCAGTGTTACTATGGTAACTATCAAAAAACTGCTTCAAGCTTGTCAAGATTTTCTTGCAGCCTCAACAAAGTGAAACTGTTGAGACGTTAAAAGTCATTAATGAGAATGCTTCTGGAATCCACACCTTAATCTCGAGTAGTAATAATACTATGTCAGTTGGTCAGTGGCTCAACATCGACTCAGCAGAACCAACTGATCAAGAGTTGTCAGATGAAGACATCATTTCCATCATGTCTCTTCAAGAGTGTGGTGACAGTGAATCAGACATCTTAAAGTGATCCGCTGGTTAAGCCAGCCAACTTGAATAAAGCATGATCTAGCCTTAAAGACGTCGTCACATGTTTCACACGAAACATCGATTTGCGTGAAGATGATGACGTAATGTGTTTGATTAAAGCTGCTGATAAACTTCAAAATAAAAATATTCAGTTGAAAGGTAGACTGTGATTACATCCTTCCTTGGAAAATGGCTTCTTGTATAACTGACCTATACTTTGTATTTTGAATTCTGTAAGCAAGCAGATACGTAAACAGGGTAGTTTGAACGCACCGACCAGTAGAAGGCGCTAGTTTGCATCTTTGAAGGCAAAGATAGTTTAGATTATTTTAGGAGAGGGCACAATTTATATATATCGCACAGGGCGCCATTAACTAACGGTACCGCCCTATAAGTAAGTCACTAATTTGAAGAAAATGATGTTTTACGAGAAGATAATGAAATGCCACTTTCATCATGCAATTTGTATAATTACTAACGACGAGCAGAATAATAAACATACATTGTACACACAGTTACTTTTCGTTCACCAGTTGCATTCCCACTGTTATTAGTTTGCACCTTTACATTTATCGATCGATAATCCATGCTATTAATAGCTCGCATTGTATTCAAAGTGACTGATTCGACTATCCGGATGTTTCAATAATCTAGACGTGTTAGCTCATTACAAATGTGTTTGAATTAACGAGGTTTCACTGTAAATTTAAAAAACAAACAACACATTCTGAAGAATTTGCATGGCAAACAGACAATTTGATATATATATATATATATATGTATATATATTGATAACAAAACAAGAAACAGATGCTATTCAAGAACCTCATATACACTTCGATAAAAATATATATGTCACGAAAATATTCCATATCCTACGATTCCACTGCATTTTCATTACCAGAAACTAAAAATAATCCTTTGCTTTTACCAAGGTGCAACGAATACACTACTCATTTACGAGTTTCATATAATCACCGAATACTTATAACTAAAGCTTTTATTATTAGCCATTGAAAGTATAACACAAAATAATTAAGCGCAGTCACTACTTTATTCAGTACTTTTCAAAGGAATAATTACTTGATATTTCTTTCGACTACAGAGCCTTCCACAACAGAAACGCCGAAGGTTGTTGTGCGATACGATAGATGGCGCTGGAGATATTGGTGGTGAAGACGATGGTCGATTGGGTTGACCATTGTAGGGTCCTTCTAGCTCCACAAACTGTCTGTCCTGTTAGAATAAAAGATTATTGGTCAGAGGCTATGTTTCTTTCATTTTCAAATATATGACCATTAGGTTACACAAATTACATATAAAATTTGTAATATATTTCAAAGACAGTGTTAAACACTGATCATAAGAGTATTAAACGTTTTTGCCTCTTTCGAGAATGGAGTCCAAAATTCACTTTTTAAATTACATATATTTTGAAGCTTAATCACACACAATAAAAGTATTACACTCATACATAATTTTCTAAATGATTGAACTTTTCTGTAAGGTATAATGAAAGATAACAATTTCAAAACCATTAGCCCAAATCAGTTTAAATATTTGGAAAAACAAACTATAGTCACATCTAAAAATCGTATATGATCACAGTGTCATAGAGTTTTACCTGCCCACAGTAACACGGAACATACATTATCCATGCTATATATGGTCGATGATGGTCGAGTCTAAACGGATATCTTGGAAGGAGACATCCCTCGCTAGATTAGTTTCTGTGCAAATTGTCGTGTAAGATCGTAAGTAGTAAAGAAACGTGAGTATAACACCATATGTCGAATAACTTTGTGCACCATAAAGGAACTCCTAAGAAGTCTTATAATAACGTTAGTAATTTCTGGACGCTATGCCCTAGACATCAACTGTTTCTAACTAATCAAATACATGCTTTAGAAACCGTCGGTTTAACTTAAAGAACATAATACTCTAGACATCAAGTTGTTCCTAACTAACTGAACGTGGTACTGTAGATACGAAGCTCTTTCTAACTAATCGAACACATGTTTTAAACATCGGGTTAAATTTTAGAACATAATACTCTAAACTGCAAGTAGTTTTTTAAGTGACTGAAAGTGGTACTCTAGACATCAAATTATTTCTATTTTATCCAACGAGATAATCAAGAAACCAAATTGTTTCTAATTAATTAAATATAATCAATCATTTACACACCAAATTGTTTCTAACTGATCAAACATGATCCTTTAAACACCAAGTTGTTTCTAATAATCAAACATAATCAATCATTTACACACCAATTTGTTTCTAACTGATCAAACATAATCAATCATTTACACACCAATTTGTTTCTAATAATCAAACATGATCCTTTAGACACCAATTTGTTTCTAATAATCAAACATAATCAATCATTTACACACCAATTTGTTTCTAACTGATCAAACATGATCCTTTAGACACCAATTTCTTTCTAATAATCAAACATAATCAATCATTTACACACCAATTTGTTTCTAACTGATCAAACATGATCCTTTAGACACCAAGTTGTTTTAAACAAATCAAACATGATCCTTTAGACACCAAGTTGTTTTAAACAAATCAAACATGATCCTTTAGACACCAAGTTGTTTCTAACAAACAGAAGAAGATATTTTACGCAAAACTGTTTCAATCTAGTCGAACTCGGTAATCATACCATCAAGTTATTTTAACTGATAGAACCTGGTAATTAAGGCTCCAAGCTACTTTTAATTAATCCAATATTACAAAATACAATTCGTTTATAATCCAACACACTACTCTGAAGTCTAGACAGTAAATTGTTTCTAACAAGACACATAAAGTTAAACCGCTTATCAAAAGAACAGCTCTATGGTTAGTACAACATTAGATAATATGGCGAATCTTGTTATTAATTCATGAAAGTTACAAATGTCAATCATAATAAAACATTTTTAGAAAACCTAGTCCTTTCCTTTCACGAATAACAACCATGTTTAAATAAATATATTTAGGAATATTCAAGTATGCATTAGTTAGAACTATGAAACATTATTCACCTGTTCATGACACTTGAAAATGGTCACACTGTACTGAAGAGGATGCAGCAATCGATCAAACACATTAAACGCTAGGAAGGCTTAACCCAAAATACACTAACATAATATAAAATAATATATAATCTATAGTCTAATGTATTTTAACCCACCTATGACTAGTTAAATATTCTTGTATAAAGAAGATAAAATATTTACTTTACACCCGAATCCCTTTGACGTAGATTCGTGTCCATGGCGAGGTTTTTGCCTGCGCAGTTTACCTTCTAAGGTAAACTGCACATCAACCCACGTGTTTTCCATGCTTAGTGACCCATGAAATGGAAAAAATCACAGTGCTTGAGTGGTGTCTGAGTCATTGCAATACAATAATTTGTTCTTGAATTCCTATAGATAGGAAATTCTAGGTTGGCCCCCTCATGGGTCAAACAGCTAGTTAACAGTGACTTGGATCAAATGAGTGCCAGTATCAGATGTCTTCAAGAAGTGTAGTAGACATTATTCTTTACATGGCTGAACGGTTTTTTTAGATCGTCTACCAAACGCTATGGTGAGTGGGGTCATTGGGTTCTGAATTTTAACCTTTTATGATATTTGTCAAAAATTATTAAATATGACTAATAAAGGACAACGTACTGACGACTCTGTTCGCACACAGTTAATATCTCCAACATATGTTTCATCCCAAGTTCTGGTTTTACATATATTATCAGCAAAAGTTAAAATCTTGAGCTTGTTGGTCAAACCACCATGACCACAGGACAATCAAAGGCCGAGAAAGTTCTTACTAACATAACCGAATCGGATATTTTTGCAGAACTATCCAGTCATAGTAACCTTGGCATCAACATGCCAATCTAAAAACAGATGAATTAAAATGCAAATTTCTCCAATATTTTCATTGTCAGTAGTTCAGACAATTCAGTAGATCTTGCCATTGTTTTCTATTCCATGCTCGTTGTGGTGGAAAAGACCATAAAAACAGTAAGTTAGAGCAACACTGTATCAAATGAACGAGTTTTCAGCCCTCGTACTCTAGATCATGTCCAAAATGGGTTGAGGGTACCCAAAATAAAAACTCTAATTAACATCTCATACCCTGTGGCATGGAAGATGGTTACAACTCTTTTGAAACAAAGATGTGCTGATGCAATCTATTCCCTATTAAAAGGAAGTGCAAACAGGTATTTCTGTTTTAGCTTTCTATAACTATCTGAAAGTTCTATTGCCCTTCGTAAACAAATAGATAGATAAATCAACTTCTATCCTATCTCTGTCTCTACCAGTGACATCAATGAGCAATGAGGACCAATTCCAATGTACAAGACCATTATTTTGTCTCTCACACTCACTCATTTGAATCTCAGCTATCTGATGGAGACCTGCCTCTTCCATCCAGGATAGAATCCACGGAATCGTATTCACTTACCATAGAGAAAAAGAAAGGTGGTTAAAAAAAACATATACACACATATAAAGGCTCCTCATATATCCTAAGCAATTTAGCTAAAAATGGCCACAATGATACAGAAGAGCTGACAAGACTTTGACGGAAATATATACCCACTTTTTGTTTCTTCTCACAGGAAACTTATCTAAATCCTGCCATGTTCGCTTTGCCTGTTACCAGAATAAGATATCCATCAATGATGAGCTAATGTGCATATGTCTTCTTCCTTTATCATATTGGAAGACTTTACATTGACACAGTTCAGATTGAAATATTCACAGGATGGATAGACCTGTGGAGCATGTGCTCTCAGATCATAGTCTCTCTCTGAAAAACTATAGTTATTTCCATGATACAATCATGCATTTATTGCTATTGATCTGTCCGTTTGCTCACATTATGTCTCATCGTCTTTTTCTTGGAAAGTGGTTAACAATCCATATGGCACCAATTACTTTCTCGTCATCCTAAGAATGACTAGCCACAGTTATTGCCATCAACTCATGTGCCACAGTGCAAGCAGAGAAGGCTAACTAGTTCTTTTCACCACTCTCTCAGAGCTCGATCCTGCCCTCATTAACCTACCATCTGTAGATGACTTTGTGCAAGCACTGGCAAGTCACAGTGGTCATTCAGCTGCGTTTAGTATTCCTAAATCTTCGACACATTTCTATAATATACTCACATGGTGGGCTATCAACTGCCAAGAGGCCCGAGAAGCTCAGAGAGGATCCTGGGTATCTTCTATGGCTACCATACTCTAACCAGCCTAATAGCTTATTCAGAAGAATCGAGTCAAGTCGTGGTAGATCAGATGTCAAACCCAAAGTGAATCTTAGATTAGGTTCTCTTCCAGCATCTCTTACTCTACAAGTTAGCAGGTACTATAGGACAAGATTCGGAAGAAGAATGGGAAATATGCATCCCTCCTCTTATCGATTTTGTAACCTTATAGCCAAGAAGTGGCTCATTTACAGGGAGTTACTAATACCATTTACAAGTGCTTTTCCCTGATTCTATCACCTCATCTGTTGCCTTGAATTCCTGATATTCAAGAAAATGTCTGAAAATATTATATATATTTTTTCTTTTTAGGTTGATTGCTTTTACATTAAAAGATATCACTTGCTTTGACTGAATTCATATTGACTTCATGCCAATTACATTGAAATTATTGAAAGATGTTACACAATCTCTCTCCTACCTATTAGTTCATCATCTGGCTCTTTTCAACTAGATTGTGCAGGACTAGCCATTGCGTGATTTATGGCATCAGGCTACTCTCATCCATTTCTTTTAAAAGTAGATTGCATACTGGCCCACATATGTAAAAAATACACCATTTTGTTCCTAGTCTGCATGCTGTAGTATTTAGATAAATAAATAAATACGTTACATTAGATCCGCGTCATTACAATATTCCATCTGGAGGGGAAAAAATATACTTAGTTTTCCTAGCCAGTATAAAGTTATAAACGGGTAAAAAAGTACGTCACGTTATTTTCTAAACTGTATATTGTGATACCTAGATAAAATAATACGTTTAAATTAGTCCCTTGCTTAGCTAATATTTTTCTTTTACTATAATAAGTTGTGGATACAGGAGTGTCCTGATTATTTTGAGTCAATTCTATTAAAAAAACGATGTCTCTGATACATTTGTACATTTTTTATTTTTAGACCTTAACATTTTAAATCACAAGACAAAGTTATCGGTATGTTATTATCATAAACCAACATTACTTCTAATCTCAATATTGTTGAACCTAAACAAAGAAATAAGTCAAATAATTTTCTAGTACTTGCTACATCAAGGACAGAAATGCTTTGCGTTAGTTTATAGACTGCACATTGGTACAATCTAGTAAAGAAATACGTCATTTACTTCCTTATGTGTGTATTGTTAGACTTAGTCAAATAATTACATCACGTTAGTCCCTAGTCATGAAATTACTTCAACTTGGCAAGTGATAATGAACTTTTGTTCTTAATCTTTATATATATTTAAAATTACGTAAAGAGGTACGTCACATTAGTTCTCAAACTATATATTGATAAATCTAGTACGTTGCTTTAGTATTACATTTGTATATTGTTTGAACTATGGCGTGTTAGTTTCTAACTGTTACGTGTAAAGAGATACGTCATGTAACCTCCTAGTCTAAATACGTCACTTCGTTGTTAGTCTGCATATTGTTATATTTAGAGAAAGAAATGGGTCACGTAAATTCCTAGTCTTAATGTTGTTAAACTTACGCAAAGAAATATGTCAGGCTAATTACAAGTCTATATTGTTTCTTTTAAGAAAAGAAATGCGCCATTTAGTTCTTAATCGTTATATTGTTATAGTTAGTTAAAGAAACACCATATTTCAAAATTATGTTAATGCTACCGCTAGTGAAAGAGAGTAATATGTTAACGTATTATATATAGTTACAACTATATGATTGAATAAGTTTGTCAGTTCCTAGTCTCAACACTGTTACATCTACGTAAAAATAAGACGACACTTGTGTTCCTAGTTTATAACTGAGACAATTGATAAAAAATGTTTTATTTATTATATTGTATTATTGATACAGTTAAGTTAAGAAGTGTCACAATAATCATATTTGGGTAAAAACAATCGCGATGTTTTCTAGTCATTGTATTGTGATGTCCAAGAAATATCACAATATTTCCCACTTATTACATTGCAATATACAAGAAAGAAATATGTTTACTTGAATTAATAGCCTGTATATAATTACAAATATCTAAAGAAATACTTTAGTTGCTATCTTATAGATTGGTACAGCTATTCGTCGCATTAATTTTTAGTCTGTATGTTATTAAAGATATGTAAAGAAAACAGGCTTTGTATTATTATATATCTGGAAAAGGGGGATACCATTATTTCCTAGTCTATATATATATATATATATATATATATATATACTACGTAGTATACTACGTACGTAGTTAGTTAATTCTTTATTGTTGTT